>NW_026462612.1:0-78332 GCF_021730395.1 Mercenaria mercenaria
CGCAGTTAGAGACATACATGTAATGGTGTCACTGTGGCTTTGAGAGCCTTATATTGAAAATTATTAAAATTAAATGGTGTGTATTTAACATGACCTGCACTTCCTTTTGAATTTCATTTAGAATAGTTCAGTGGAAGTATCATATCATAGACGCATAAAAGTCGCGAACGCCGTAATTTATGAATGTCCTTATCAACCAATGGGATTTGATGTTAGAAAATCTGTTAGGCGGCTGGTTACCAACAACAACAATTTTTTGAGATTGTTGAGCAAATTTGTTAGTGTAAGGATATAGTTTCAAGTTTTGAAAATGGTAAGCATTACTCACTGAATACATTTACTCAAATACCTTTAATAGCTTCGATATTTACATCACATCTGCGTTATTTTGCATTGAAAATTATGCCTAAGTTTTTGATCAGCTTGTAAGAAGTGGGTGGGGTATAATTAAGATTTCCGCTCTAGCATGTTAGGGCTCATGCTGTCACCTTTATCAACATTTGCAATTATCTTATCTAAATTTCAATTGTACTATTTTGGCATAAGAAATTATTTGATTTAACTTATTCAACAACTGCATTTAATTTAGCCCAACTAAATTGTGTGTAAAGGCATGAGAGGGCTGTTTGATATAAAAGAGACTGCCCTCTGTGCACAACCATTCAAAGCAATGTGTACATAACCAGCGACACAAATTGCTTCATTAATATGGAGTATTCAAATACATGTATATATATATATATATAAGGCTTTTTAAATGCAACACGGGGAGTTGTTAGTGGACTAGTGGATAAGGTGTTGGCTGCTCAGTCCAGGGGTTGTGGGTTTGAGCCCCACTGGGGTTATGACCATGACTTATCAGATGACTCCAGTACTGGTTTTTCCAGGAAGAGGACTCGAGAGTGGTTCCTTTAATCTTGAAGCTTTCATCTCAATCCAGCTAAAACAAATTAGTATAAAAACTAAACTCAATTTTTCGCACTAAATCATACATGCCTTGAAAACTCATTCCAAATGCAATCAATATATGTCCTAACTAATGAGAAAATCTCTGTGTTATAGGCAAACTACTTCTAAACTATGAATGTCATCGTGTTTTCCACCTACACCATTAAAATTCTGCCTCAGTCATGACTTGTGTAAAGCTGTGTGTGTAGTAATTGTTTTTTTTCAAATCTCACTCGTGATGTGTACGTAAAACTATAAATTGTGAAGTTCAAGTTGCGTCGATTTCACACAGATTTTATCCTAATTACTTGAGACTTAGAGGCAGATATACGGTAAATGTCAGTCTGTGAGGCAGATATGATAAGGTAAACTTTATGTATCAGTATGCCTTGCCAAGGGTGTGGAAATCCCAATATTTTTACACTTGTCCACGGACCAACGGAACATGAAAATCCACTTGCCCGCAGTCAAATTTAACTTGTCTGGATTTTAAACAAAGCCTGCATTAAACTGCCAATTATTCTTTATTTCGGGCAAGTGTTTTTATGATCTATAAGTAGAAACAAAAGCAAACATAATACAGTGTAGAACTGTGACAAAACAAAAGCTATCAACACTTTAGACTGTATACAAGGCTGAAGTCGTATCTGCGAGGCTTGGGAACCTTCAACAGATTCCACCGTGTCCATCGTATACGTCGCATTTACGGTGGGTACGCTGCATACATGGTATATTGTATGCTCCAGTACCGGCATTTCCTGTTGATTTTGTCAACATCCCGTATAGTGAGGTAAGAAAACTACATATTTTCATTAAAGTTCAACGTGTTCAAAGAAGCGATATATTCAGTACGAGCTGCAGATCATTCAAGCTCCCCATGGTAATGTGATTTTGGTCAGTAATTCTCTAGTTTCTTCAAACATTCGAGTAAACTGACGTGTGAAGTCGGTTTTGAACTAGGATTTTCACTTTCAGGTTCATTTTCTGTCTCTTAAAATCATTATGTTGACTTTTCATCGGTTTAACGCGAGAATAGTATCACAAGCTACAATTTGAAATATATATCATGGCGTAAATTCATGTTTAAAGGGAGCTTTATGCCAAAACTAGCGATGTACGCCCTATAAAACGGCGCGTCTACAGAAGTACGCCACATAAAAAGGCCATTATCTTTATCTAAAATGCAACAGTTACAGTCATTATTGTAAGGAATTTCCGGGAAGGATACCTAAACCCCACCACTGCGTACTATGATAAATTCCTAGCAAATAGTTTCTTTAAAATATTAATTTTAATGTCGAATGTTATCAAATAAACATGACTAAATATATGAAATAACTGTGTTTGTAGAGCTACTTTCACAGTTATATATCATGTATAATAATTTTCAGTCAGTTGTCCATAAGCATTTACCTGGCACTCATTAATCTCCGCCAATATTTTCGGGCGTTTACGTTAGCTTACGAAAGAATCGTATCCTGAAAATAATTACATATGTAGAAAACACATTACACGATGGGGTAGTGGTGTCTCAGTATTACGCAATGTTATTGGCATTGATTCTATTCTTATATTATTTCACGTGCATGTAACATATTTTACAAATTTTAATTGTTTTCATTTGTAGATTTGAGCCGCAACATCAGAAAACAAACAGTGGCTTTGCGGCAAGCATGGATACAGACAGCCTGCGCATGCGCGCATTCTGGTCAGGATCTGTGCTATTCGCTTATGGTTTCTCTAATTGCAATAGGCTTTGAAAGCGAACAGCATGGATCCTGACCAGACTGACCGGATATGCAAGCTGGTCTGGATCCATGCTGAAAGCCAATATGTTGGATTTCTCATAGCGTGGCTCATTTTTACTTTCTGGAATCACTTGCGACAGGAAATAGGTCTTTCTTTCTTCTTAGATACTTTAAAAGAAAAATCGACAATTTCTTCCACGGTTATCTTGGAAACAAGTGTTTTTCATTCAGGAAATGAACAAGAAATGATGATTATTAGTTTGATCAGATAAATAGGGGAGAACGTTGTTGAATGTGCCAAGGGTTGGTTGTGCCACACGTGACTTATAATATTTATTGAAGAGCTTAGACGTCATTTGCAAATATTTTAAAAACGCCATTTTTTTCAAATACTCTTTTGGAAAGCACAAGCACTGTAAACAAAAGGACAACGAAACTGTTTGAAATACCGATTTTGACCGCTATAAATAATTTTTGACGTATTACACATTTGTGTTCTGACAGTTCGTTATCATGTAGATATATCGACATAAGATATATTATGAAATTCAGCATTTCTCTAAGGTTAAATGCCATGTACTTTCATACTGCTATACCATACTGAAAGGTAAGCGTGTACCCCGCACAGTGTACCCCACATACTGTCACAACCTACCCCAGACGCGGGGCAGGTTGTGAAGTTACAGGCCATGTTCACATTAGCAGTATTTGTTTTGTCCGCACTCTACCTGAAAATACAACTTCATGTTACTTGTGAAATACATTTTCAGTTTTTAATTCGTTTTAGGTTCCGACACCGAAGATTAATTTACGAAAATATATGGAATGTTCATGATTCCCAAGTAAAAACTTTAACGGGCAATGCTATACCAGACTGTTATACAAAACAAGCATGTTTATTTTATCTTTCGAGTAATTAATATTACTGTTATTACATTATGTAATTCCAAAACCGTTTATAATTGTTAAAAAGTGTAAATAAAATGAAAGAATAGATGCGAGTGAAACATACGTTAAATCAGTTGCTATAAATATAACGGCCTTTTTAGCTCGACTATTCGAAGAATAGTCTAGCTATTCTACTCACCCTGGCGTCGGCGTCGGCGTCACACCTTGGTTAAGTTTTTGCATGCAAGTACATACAGCCATCAATGAAAGGCATATAGCTTTGAAACTTATTTCTTCTTTTTCTAGGTCAATTACCAACCTCTCTTGGTCAAGTCCCATAACTCTGACATGTATTTTGAGCAAATTATGCCCCCTTTTGGACTAAAGTTAAAGTTGGTTAAAGTTTTACATGCAAGTTACTATCTCCAAAACTAATGCAGATATTGGTTTGAAACTTCACATATGTCTTCGGGGTTATAAAACTAGTTGATAGCAGCAAGTCCCATAACTCCGACTTTCATTTTGGCCAAATTATGCCCCCTTTTGGACTTAGAAAATTCTGGTTAAAGTTTTGCGTGCAAGTACATACAACTATTTCTAAAAGGCATATAGATTTGAAACTTATTTTTTCTTTTTCTAGATCAATTACCAACCTCTCTGGGTCAAGACCCATAACTCTGACATGTATTTTGAGCAAATTGTGCCCCCTTTTAGACTTAGAAAATTTTGGTTAAAGTTTTACATGCAAGTTACTATCTCCAAAACTAATGCAGATATTGATTTGAAACTTCACATGTGTCTTCAGGGTTATAAAACTAGTTGATAGCAGCAAGTCCCATAACTCTGACTTTCATTTTGGCCAAATTATGCCCCCTTTTGGACTTAGAAAATTCTGGTTAAAGTTTTGCTTGCAAGTACATACAACTATTTCTAAAAGGCATATAGATTTGAAACTTATTTCTTCTTTTTCTAGATCAATTACCAACCTCACTGGGTCAAGTCCCATAACTCTGACATGTTTTTTGAGCAAATTATGCCCCCTTTTAGACTTAGAAAATTTTGGTTAAAGTTTTACATGCAAGTTATTATCTCCAAAACTAATGCAGATATTGATTTGAAACTTCACATGTGTCTTCGGGGTTATAAAACTAGTTGATAGGATCAAGTCCCATAACTCTGACCTTCATTTTGGCCAAATTATGCCCCCTTTTGGATTTAGCAAATTCTGGTTTAAGTTTTGCGTGCAAGTACATACAGCTATTACTGAAAGGCATATAGATTTGAAACTTATTTTTTCTTTTTCTAGATCAATTACTTACCTCACTGGATCAAGTCCCATAACTCTGGCATGTATTTTGGGCAAATTATGCCCCCTTTTGGCCTTTGTAAATTCTGGTTAAAGTTTTACATGCAAGTTTCTATCTCCAAAACTAATGCAGATATTGAATTGAAACTTCTCATGTGCCTTCGGGGTTATAAAACTAGTTGATAGCAGCAAGTCCCATAACTGATATGCATTTTGGTCAAATTATTCCCCCTTTTGAACTTAAAACTCTTTTGATATTTAACTTTTTTGGGTAATATTTTCCTGTTTCTGGGTCAATATTTCGAATAGTCGAGCTTGGCTGTCTTACGGACAGCTCTTGTTATGTGGCGTACTTCTGTAGACGTGCCGTTTTATGGGGTGTACATCGCTAATTTTGGCATAAAGCTCCCCTAAAACATGAATTTACGCCATGATATATATTTTTATTTGTAACTTGTTATACTATTCTCGCGTTAAACAGAATGATTTTAAGAGACTGAAAATGAACCTGAAAGTGAACGTCCGTGTTCGAAACCGACTTCACATGTCAGTTTACTCGAATGTTTGAAGAAACTAGAGAATTACTGACCAAAATCACATTACCATGGGGAGCTTGAATGATCTGCAGCTCGTACTGAATACATCGCTTCTTTGAACACGTTGAACTTCGATGAAAATGAGTAGTTTTTCTTACCGCACCACATAGGATGTTGACAAAATCAAAAGGAAATGCCGGTAATGGAACTTACAATATACCATGTATGTAGCGTACGTGCCGTAAATGCAACGTATATGTTGGACACGGTGGATTCAATACAACAAAAATGCCATACAGAAACTTGCTTGTAGACTTTTGAAGTGATCTAACTCGTTTAGCATTGTACCAGCGTCTCTCTGTGCTTTTGTTTTTTGTTTTTACCAAGATACTATTGACTCCCGTTTTTGTCAGCAAACAAATTTATCCAAAGGTTTTGTAATAACTGTTTATGTTTCCGGTTTCTTTTCGTAGAGTTACCATGTGCAAAATCACACGAGACCGAGACCAGGAGCAAATCAGAACGTGATAAAAGATGCTAAATTTAGACGCAACTGTATGGTTTTTCCAAAACTTCAGCTATTAAAACTAGTTTTTCACCTCCATAAACTTCAAGCAACAGAGTTACCTCATTTTTTTTGCTTGATTTCTACCTGAAAATATATGCTTGTCCACCGTCAAACAGAATGAAAAAATGCACTTGTCCGTCGGCAAAACGTTCCGAGTCGGACAAGTCGGACATAGGAATTCCACATCCCAGCTTGCGGTTGAAAAATTGAGACAACATTTAGTTAACATTGAAAAAAAACAGAAAAAAAAATTAACCTGCATTCAGATATTGCAGTCAGCCATATATAGAAAATGACTGGATAGATAAGTTTTGTTTTAAGTTGGCAAGATATGTAACAGTATAACATAAGCTCTGAATGAGATTTTTAACCAACTACATGTATGTACGTGTTTACTGTCTTGTATATTCCTAAACTGCATCAGGTACATTATGCGAATAATGCCACATAATATGCAGATGACAATCAATCCAGTTAGTTCCTTCAGTTTATTCCTTTATTACCTTGAAGTTGTAATTAATTCTGTTGAAAAGTCTTAATCACCATTTATAAAAAAATGGCCTAAAGTTATGGTTAAAGTAATTAGTCAGCATTCTTAATTCATGAAACTAGTTTATGGTGTATTTAAAGTTAAACCCGTATTGCTTTAAAAATACATAATTATAACTAACATAATTTTTGTACGTCTACATCTATGGAAATACTCCCAACAATCAATTTCTGATCATAACTGAGAGGTCTGGGCAGTTGTTAAAAGCATATGTTGCTATGATACATGTACATGATATACATGTGTTAAGAGAGTAAGAGCAGTAATATAAAGCTTTGTTAAAAATAAAAACAGGATGACGACATCTAGGTACATATACAAGTCTAGGTCAGATGTGAAGCACTGAGGTTCACACTGTCCTTGATGTTATAAGGTACATGTAAGGCGTCCAAGAATCTGATCATGCGAGGAAAAAGGAGTTCATTATATGATATTGTGTTCTTGAAGATGGAATGATAAAGTTTAAATTTCTAGAGGCTGTCAGGTGGTTATGATCTACAGAGATATGGTTGTATGATATTTGGTACAACATTATTAGGGATGCATGTATTCTCCTCCGTACTAATGTCTGCCATTTAGGAGTTTCAAGCATTGATGTTACGCTGTTTTTGGTATGAGTAGTCATTCATAACATATATCTGGCTGCAGCTCTTTGTACCTTTTCTATCTCATATGCTAAGTTTTTCTGCTATGGATGCCATATGGTGTTACAGTATTCTAATTATGTATGAGCTTATGATTTGTTCATATTATATGCCTGTTTTGTGACATTTAGTATTATTATAATAAAAAACACCGCTTCAATTTTCAGCCTAAGACCCTTTCCAGTGTGCTGATCTGGTGACAGTTAACCAAAACATTGTGTATGGCAATTCTTCTTTGTTATTACAGGCTGATAACAGATACTGTTTTATTGTGGAGTGGTATGATCAGTTTGCTGCTCTTGTCAGACAATACCAACTGATGTTCTACAGCCGTGACAACTCTGTCGAAATGGTAGGTTTCAAACCATTTGAACTTATGATATTGCAATTTCTGACTTCGAAAGGGAAAGGTGTGTAAAAATAGACAGATTTCATTTGACTCCAAGAGTTAATTATAGAATTCATTTAAAAAATGCAAAGATGGTTCATGAGATGGATGGTGATCTATAGCATTTTATAACGAAAAATCCCAACTGCTTGTGATGGGATTCAAACCCTGGTTGTCCAGGTGCTATTCCAATGCTATAACCACTGAGCCAAAGAGTCGACTCCAGTTTATGCAGTTGTCAGAGATTGGCTTTAAACGTACAGGCTATGAGTAGCGACCGTAACAGTATTAAACAATTGAATACACTGATACTAATATTTTGAGGCCCATATGGAAGATTGCTTCGGCGAATATGCTGTCTCGTTAAGTAAAGTCTTTATTATTACTAAAATAATTATTATTATTTTATTTTACAGTTTGATGTCAAGAACCGTAGAATATTTTTGAAGAGGACAAAATTGGATGGACTCAAGTTGGAGAATTTGTATATTGGGGCTACAGTTGATTTGTTCTCAAGGCAGATAACCTTTGTTGATTATGGAGACGATTTCACTAAAAATTGCCTCTGTCAGCAGAAAGAAAGGTCAGTTGTAGTAGCTTGTACTGTCTAACCTTTTACCGTGCTAAATTCCTAAAATGGACTGGTCAGTTGTTCAGTTTGGCAGTACCACTTTTTATTCAAAGGGATGTTCACTGAAAATTTACTGTCAGACTGAATAGCGAACAATGCACACCATGATCAGCTTGCACGGATCTGTAGGCTGATCTTGGTCTGCTCTGCTCGCAAAGGCAGAATCACTTACCACCAGCAGGCTTCTCGATGGCAGGTGGTTTTACCTAGATGACATCCCGTGTCTGAAATAATCTGCAGAGGGACACTTTGGGGTCTTCCCTTGCCATTTAGGCTGGAAAGATATAATATCATATTGCATTGCTTTGATTGAATTAAATCCTTTCAAAAACAAGCCTTTATTGTAAAAAGAAAGGTTCCACTTATAATAGAGATGTTGAAAAAAGATAAGGAAGATGACAGTCAACACTTTCTATTAACAGAATACAGTTGATTGTATTTTGTGAATATTCATGAAAGTTTACAGTATTTTGTGAATATTCATGAGAGTTTACAGTATTTTGTGAATATGCATGATAAATAACAGTATTTTATGAATATTCATGAGAGTTTAAAATATTTTTTATAATTATTATGAGAGTTTACAGTATTTGTGAATATTTAGTTTACAGCCTTTTTTGACTGAAAGTTCCATTCTGTGATGTTTTTAATCATTTTAATTTCTCTCTCCCTCTTTCTTTCAGGTCATTAGGTATTATTAAGCCGGATGCGATGAGTAAAGTAGGTCAAATTATTGACACGATATTCCAGTCAGGGTTCAAGGTCACCAAACTGAAAATGTGTCATTTGACCAGAAATGAAGCCTTTGAGCTCTACCAGGAACATCAGGGAAAAACATTCTTTGAGTAAGTTTTATCTTAGAAATATTAACCCTTACCCTGCTAAATTTCTAAAATGGACTGTCCCATCATTCAATTTGGATAGTACCATTAACTGCAAAAAGGGGTGTTTACCAAAAAGATACTGACTGAATGGATAACAGTGAAGATCTTGATCAGACTGCACGGATGTGATCTACTCTGGTTGCAAAGGCAGTCCAGCATGATAAGGGTTAAAGTTTATTAGACTTGTATCAGGAAATATGCATAAGTTCATCAGAAATGATAATGCAACTTTTGGAACGCGATATTATTCAGACTCGGTGAAAGAGTGAGTGCATATTTCTTGATGCAAAGCTGTAAGTACACATAGTATGGATAAGTACTGATGTTTAAAGTTCCTTGAGGGTTTTCATTTTATTTCAAAAGCAAATAAAGCAATCGTCCAATTGGACGATAGGCATTCTTACATGGTTGTAATTCACTGTGCAATAACGTTCACATCTCGAGTTGTAAAGGGAGGTAACCAGAAACAGGATTTCATTAAAACTGTCTTTTTCTCTAACTACTGATAACCGGAACAAATTTTGCCAGTCCTGTCGATTCAGAGCGAACAAAGTTTGACTTTGTTAGAGAAAATGATTCTCTGAAAGACGATTTAACACAACGTCATACAAAATAAAAATATTTTATATTCAGTACAAAAATGCTGCAGTTTGAATTAAGTTTATGTAAAATTAACATGTGTCTCAATTTGTTGTAACTGTTTTAAAATTTCTGTACCACAGAAGGTAGCAGTTTTTAGCTCGACTTTTCGAAGAAAAAAAAAGAGCTATTGTACTTGCTCCGGCGTCGATGTCGGCGTTGCCGTTGTTTAAAGTTTTTGATAAAGTCAAATATCTCTGTTACTATCAAAGCTATTGACTTGAAACTTAAAATAGTTATTTACTATCAAAGTCTACACCAGGAGGAACAATCCCTATAACTCTGATTTGAATTTTGACAGAATTATGCCCCTTTTTAACTTAGAACTTTTGGTTGAAGTTTTTGATAAAGTCAAATATCTCTGTTACTATCAAAGCTATTGACTTGAAACTTAAAATACTTATTTACCATCAAAGTCTACACCAGGAGAAACAATCCCCATAACTCTGTTTTGAATTTTGACAGAATTATGCCCCTTTTTAACTTAGAATTTTTTGTTAAATTTTTTGATAAAGACAAATATCTCTGTTACTATTAAAGCTTTTGACTTGAAACTCAAAATAGTTACTTACTATCAAAGTCTACACCAGGAGACACAATACCCATAACTCTGGTTTGAATTTTGACAGAGTTATGCCCCTTTTTAACTTAGAATTTTTGGTTAAAGTTTTTGATAAAGTCAAATATCTCTGTTACTATTAAAGCTTTTGACTTGAAACTCAAAATAGTTATTTACTATCAAAGTCTGCACCAGGAGACACAATTCCCATAACTCTGATTTTGAATTTTGACAGAGTTATGTCCCTTTTTAAGGATGACTACCCGTAATAGGCCTCAATTTCACCAAAGGCGTACATACAACTTGATAATGTAAGCTTTCAAAATGTCAACGATAGAAATAAGGTGCATATTGACAAGTTATGTAGTGACAGAAGTTCTCAAAAATTTCCTTTAGATTACCTCCCCTTATAATTTTGGTTTTTCATGAGTTATCTCCCCTGAAAACCAGAAAAATATTTTTCTCCTTTTCCCTACAGGGAATTTTAGATTTCTTTTTGATATTTGTATCAGAATCATATAATGCAGCTATCTACCACAAAATTTTCTCGAAACTCAAGCTCAGATTCTCATAATCAAAGAAATTATATATTTAACATCAATGTTAACTTCAATACCGATTATCTCCCCTAAAAATGATAAAATTCGAAAAATCTCTCGGTGAAACGTTTTTAATTTTGAATGTCTTTAAAGTGACCAAATTTCATTTAAATATTACGATACAGTTACAAGATATGGAATATGGCTATTACACCATGTTATCCTTAACTTGGATTTTTTTTTTACTGGCAAAGCTCTAATTCAGAGTCAAGCTCTGAGAAAAGTCGAACACGCTGTCTTACGGACAGCTCTTGTTTAATTTGCCTATTGGCACAGTTGAAACATTGCAGTCCCCCACCTGAAAATAGAACCAGCTTGTCTAGTCTAAAAATAGATATAAATTTCACCATTAATGGCACAGGATTTATCAGGTCTACATTTGTATGATGAATAGTTCGACGCCTCAGAATTAGAATGGCGTAAGTGGAAAATCATAGTTTTTGGCAAAACGAAAAAAACTGTCTTTGACAGATACGCCCTTCTAATTCTAAGGGAGTAAGTGGACTTTTCTGGTACAACAATTAAGTGCAGATACGCCCTTCTATTATTGGGATTCTGAAAAACTTTTCAATTACGCCCTTTTATTATTGGTGAATTTGGTCAACACAGCAGTTTGTGACAAAATTTTTTTTTACAGAATTATGCCCCTTGATGTGTAGTTTCAAAAAATGTATGATTCATAAAAGGGCGTAACTAACACTTGCGCCATTCTTATTCTGGGGCGTCGAGTTGTTTTCATCCAATAATGGCTAACAAATTGTTGTTTATTCCACAGTAAATTGATCAGCTTTATGACCAGTGGTCCAATACTAGCATTTGAATTGATGGGAGTTGATGCTGTTAACAAATGGCGGGAAATGATTGGGCCAACAGACAGTGCCGAAGCGAGGAAATGTGCACCGTCAAGTCTGCGATCGAGATTTGGCAAAGACAACACAGAAAATGCATGTCATGGATCAGACGGTCTGGCATCGGCAGCGCGAGAGTTGGAGTTTTTCTTCCCGTCTGTCGGACAAGTGAGACGTAATACTGCCAAATGCACAGAATGTACTTGCTGTGTGATTAAACCACATGCTGTTCAAGCAGGTAAAACAAAAATTGTAATTACCTTTGTTGTGCTCTAGCAGAATCCTTAAATTTAACAAAGCAGACTGTGAAATGAATGACTAAATTTGCAGATTACAAAATAAACAGATCTGATACTGATATCATTCAAGCGGGCTTATGGAAGGTTGATAGTTCTACCCAGGTACCCACCTGGGGTCTTCCTCCATCATCAATAGCTGGAAAGTCATTATATGGCCTAAACTTTAAGATATCTGTGAAAACCAACAAAAAAGTAGATATTCTGAAAAACAAGTTGTTTTTTTAAAAATCTGGCGAAGTTGAGCAGACATAGATAGTAAATACTGATGATGTTGATTAAACTTAAGGCTAATAGATATTATTCATATGTTTTTATGTGCCGGTACCAGTACAATATCAATTAGACCAGTTTTCATTTTAAGGTAGTGGACCTGTAACCATTCAATAATGTTTCTTCCGTATGAAATTTTGGCTTTCTTCTGTTGTTAAAGAAACCTTTGCTCCTATGGGCTTTATTTACAGTTGCAGAATGCTGAAATAACTAACCAGAATACCTATTAAAATAGGAATTGTTGATGATCATTTCACATCAGCTTTCTTGATGTGGAAATGTTTTCATCTCAGAATCTCATTAACTTTCCAAACTGCTCAAGAACATGATTTGATATACCGGTAATAGGAAATGCTCCCTCTGCTGAAAAACTAATTTGTCTGTTGTAAATTCAAAGCCCGAATGCTTTAATAATGAATAAAATATGAACAAATTGTTAATCCTTAATTTCCAACATGGTGGACAACCTAACAGACAAGTAATTTCTCGTTCACAGGTAACGCAGGCAAGATTATTAGTGCTATAATGGAAGCCGGTTTTGAAGTTTCTGCCATAGAGATGTTTCATATGGAGAAAGCGAATGCCGAAGAATTTTTTGAAGTTTATAAAGGTGTTGTACAAGAATACAATGCGATGGTGTTGGAGTTGACGTCAGGGCCGTGTATAGCTCTAGAAGTCAGGGCCCAGAATGCTCCCACTGCTTTCCGAGAAATGAGTGGACCTGCTGATCCAGTGAGTGAAATTTTACACTTTCTTTTTCACTTAAATCATCAAGTCATATCCATGGAGACCGCCTTGGTAGCCTAGTGGTAGAGCGTCCGCTTCGAGTGCAGGAGGTCATGGGTTCAATCCCCAGCCGCGTCTTACCAAAGACGGAAAAAAAAGGTACTAGTAGCTTCCTTGCTTGGCGCTCAACTTTAAGAGGATAGTGCTAGGACTGGTCAGCCTGGTGTCAGTATAATGTGACTGGGTGGGGTATCATATCATGTGTCTACGGCGTGATATTCCAGTGAGGCAGCACAATAAAGTTGGGCATTGTGCTCACTGCTACAAGTAGACATCGTCGTTTACATGACTGAAAAAATGTTGAAAAAGACGTTAAACCCGGACACACACACACACACACACACATATCCATGGATTTTATACATTTGTGAATGCTCGTTGATGCGTAACCTTTAGCCTACTGGCGGCAAGTGACTCTACCTTTAACCAGTGCCGACCAAGATTAGCCTGTACAACCATGCAGGTCTGGGCTGTTTGCTTTTCAGTCAGTAAATTGTCAGTGAAAACCCCTTTGGATGATAAATGGTACTGGGGGAACTGCTGCCCATACTGAATGGTAGACCTGTTCATTTTTAGAAATTTAGCAGGTTAAATGTTAAAAGGGACTTTTACACCTCCAGATTAATATTTGGATTTTATTTTGTGGATTGACACAACCGCAAAATCACTGAAAGTTGATTTGCCCCTGCAATGATTTTACTTTTTAGCTTGACTTTTCGAAGAAAAGTAGAGCTCTTGCACTCGCCCCGGCGTCGGTGTCGCCGTTGGTTAAAGTTTTTGATAAAGTCAAATATCTCTGTTACTATCAAAGCTATTGTCTTGAAACTTAAAATAGTTATTTACTATCAAAGTCTACACCAGGAGAAACAAACCCCATAACTCTGATTTGAATTTTGACAGAATTATGCCCCTTTTTAACTTAGAAATTTTGGTTAAAGTTTTTGATAAAGTAAAATACAATGTATCTCTGTTACTATCAAAGCTATTGACTTGAAACTTAAAATACTTATTTACCATCAAAGTCTACACCAGGAGAAACAATCCCCATAACTCTGTTTGAATTTTGACAGAATTATGCCCCTTTTTAACTTAGAATTTTTTTTTTTTAAATTGATAAAGTCAAATATCTCTGTTACTATTAAAGCTTTTTACTTGAAACTCAAAACAGTTGATTACAATCAAAGTCTACACCAGGAGACACAATACCCATAACTCTGATTATAATTTTGACAGAATTATGCCCCTTTTTAACTTAGTATTTTTGGTTACAGATTTCGATAAAGTCAAATATCTCTGTTACTATCAAAGCTTTTGACTTGAAACTTAAAATACTTATTTACCTTCACAGTCTACACCAAGAGAAACAATCCCCATAACTCTGGTTTGAATTTTGACAGAATTATGCCCCTTTTTAACTTAGGATGTTTTGTTAAAAGTCAGATATTTCTGTTACTATTAAAGCTTTTGACTTGAAACTCTAAATAGTTATTTACTATCAAAGTCTACACCAGGAGACACAATTCCCATAACTCTGATTATAATTTTGACAGAGTTATGTCCCTTTTTAACATGGAATTTTTTTACTGGCAAAGCTCTAGTTCAGAGTCAAGCACTGAGAAAAGTCGAGCGCGCTGTCTTACGGACAGCTCTTGTTATTAACTCTTATTTAATTGATTTCAGTACATTTGTATCAGCACAGGGTTATACAAATGTACTTTAATCATAAGTAAAAAAATGAAAAAGAACAATACAAAATATCTGGAATTATTTTGCAGGAAATTGCCCGTCATTTAAGACCAAGAACATTGAGAGCATTGTTTGGACAGGATAAAGTAAAGAATGCGGTTCATTGCACAGATCTGCCTGAAGATGGATTATTAGAGGTTTGTAGAATAATCCAGAATGTTCCAATTCCATAAGTGAAACGCATATTTTCTTCTATTATAAATAATGACTTCATTTATTGAGGCAACACAGTTAGGCATGCCCAATATAGTTTTGTTCATTGTTGGTCAGTTGGGAGACCATTTGCTTTCCATTAAATAAGTAACAAGAGGACCATGATGGTCCTGAATCGCTCACCTATCCCCACATGACCCAGTGTTGAACTGAGTATGACGTCGTTATTTCTATTATTTGACATAGTGACCTAGTTTTTGAGCACATGTGACCTAGATATCATCAAGATAAAAAATTCTGACCAATTTTCATGAAGATCCATTGAAAAATATGACCTCTAGAGAGGTCACAAGGTTTTTCTATTATTTGACCTAATGACCAAGTTTTTGAAGGCACGTGACCCACTTTTGAACCTGACCTAGATATCATCAACATGAACATTCTCACCAATTTTCATGAAAGATCTCATGAAAAATATGGCCTCTAGAGAGGTCACAAGGTTTTTCTATTTTTCGACCTACTGACCTAGTTTTTGACCGCACATGACCCAGTTACGAACTTGACCTAGATATCAAGCTGAACACTCTCACCAATTTTCATGAAGATCCATTGAGAAATATGGCCTCTAGAGACGTCACAAGGTTTTTCTATTTTTAGACCTACTGACCTAGTTTTTGACCGCACGTGACCCAGTTTCGATCCTGACCTAGATATCATCAAGATGAACATTCAGATCAATTTTCATGAAGATCTCTTGAAAAATATGGCCTCTAGAGAGGTCACAAGGTTTTTCTATTTTTAGATCTACTGACCTAGTTATTGACCGCACGTGACCCAGTTTCGAACTTGACCTAGATATCATCAAGGTGAACATTCTGACTAATTTTCATAAAGATCCCATGAAAAATATGGCCTCTAGAGAGGTCACAAAGTTTTTCTATTTTAAGACCTACTGACCTAGTTTTTGACCGCACGTGACCCAGTTTCAAACTTGATCTAGATATCATCATGATGAACATTCTGACCAATTTTCATGAAGATCCATTGAGAAATATGGCCTCTAGAGAGGTCACAAGGTTTTTCTATTTTTAGACCTACTGACCTAGTTTTTGACCCCATGTGATCCAGTTTCGAACTTGATCTAGATATCATCAAGATGAACATTCTGACCAATTTTCATGAAGATCCATTGAGAAATATGGCCTCTAGAGAGGTCACAATGTTTTTCTATTTTTAGACCTACTGACCTAGTTTTTGACCCCACGTGACCCAGTTTCGAACTTGACCTAGATATCATCAAGGTGAACATTCTGACCAATTTTCATGAAGATCTCATGAAAAATTTGGCCTCTAGAGAGGTCACAAGGTTTTTCTATTTTTAGACCTACTGACCTAGTTTTTAACCGCACATGACCCAGTTTCGAACTTGACCTAGATATCATCAAGATGAACATTCTGACCAACTTTCATAAAGATCCCATGAAAAATGTGACCTCCAGAGTGGTCACAAGCAAAAGTTTACGGACGGACGACGGACGCCACGCTATCACAAAAGCTCACCTTGTCACTTTGTGACAGGTGAGCTCAAAACTAGAGGAAACTAAGCCCCACAATGGTCAGACTTCATAGAATGATTACCTGTGGTCAGTAGATGATCTCTATTGTCTGGGCCAGCTGGCCTAAGGTCTGTCACAGTGTTCTAAAAGACTGAAAATGGTTTCACTCAATAGGTAAAGAAAGAACACCTTGGCCCACAGTCGTCAATCTTAACTGGTTGATATCCTGTGGTCAGTAGATGACCCCTATTGTTAAATGGAGGTCAAAGGTCAAGGTCACATTGACCCCCTAGACAGAAACGGTTTCAGCTTAGTAACCTAAGAATGCTTTGGCCTACCATTACCAGACATAAGAAATGGCTTTTGATCAATAAGTTGAAGCAAGAATGCTTTAGCCTACAATTTTCCTGTGGTCAGTAGATGACCTCTATTGTTTTTAGGAGTTGGTAGGTTAAAGATCCAGGTCACACTGATCATGAGACTGAAAACAATTAAAGAATGCTTTGGCTGATGTTTGCCTGCAACTAAGATGATCCCTGATGTTATTTGGTTAAAGGTCAAGGTCGCATCATACAAAATTATGTACCCATTTGCCTCTAGTACGACAGTAAAGGGGACAGATGTGTTTTACAAACAGCTCTTGTTAATTTTATGTTTACGTGGATTTTGTTTAGTAGCTATTCATATTTTTGAAACAAAATTTGAGTATATGGGTAGTATATGTATGACTTAAGAAAAACACATGCTTGTAGCTTTCCTAAACAATCCAGTTGAAAGTTGATTGAATAGCTGTTATGTTTTGTTCTTACAGGTTGAATACTTCTTCAAAGTTTTGGACCGATGAACTCATTGAATGCCTACCTAACATCATCATTACAAGAGATTACATCAGTTACCATGTAGGACAATTCTCCACTGTTTCAAGAAAAAAACTGTAATATTCTAGTATCCCGGAAATAAAGATAGTCTGCAGACCTAAACTTAATAATGTGTTGCAACATAAGTTGGGCAACATAATAAAACAGAAGAACATATGCTTTTCTATACATAAAACAAATTATTTATTGCATTTGCGTTGATTTGAGAAACTGTACTTTATGGTGATAATGAAAGAATGTCTAAGTTCTGTAAGGAAGTTGTTATTAAGGTAACTGAATATTTAAGAAATATAAGGTTCTTAAATACATGTATATATGTATGTATTTTTGCTTTTTACTTTTACTTTAACCTTTAGCCTGCTCATGACAAGTGATTCTGCTTTTGCAACCAGTGCAGATCAAGATCAACCTGCACATGTGTGCAGACTGATCATGGTCTGCACTGTCCACTATTTAGTCAGTAAATTTTCAGTGAACACCCATTCGTACGATAAATGGTATTGCCCAAATTGAACTATGGACCAGTTCATTTTTAAACATCTAGCAGGCTAAGGGTTAACTATGGAATGTAATTGTCTAACTTTCGTAGAATAAGACACATGAATTCTTATAATGATGTAAAATACCACATTATAATTTATGTCCGGCAGAAGTACGTTTTCAGCTATCTGTGATATTTTGTGTTAGTTTTTCAGCTCTTAAAATGTTATGACATGGGCTTATTTTAGGTGAATCTATACTTGAAATATTGTTAAATTGATTCATTAATGAATAGAAGCACATTTCAGTGTTTGTAGTATGTTATATTTTCATGTATCATTTTTATGTGCTCTTATAGAATAATATGCATTATAAAAATCAAAATCATTTCCAGAATAGTTTGTTCTTTTTACCCATAGACTTTACAAGAAAATTCTTATACAGATTTGATTGGAACAAGGGACATTTTTTTCAGATCCATTTGTCGTTCTGTTGCCTCTGGTTCAGTTGTAAATCTGTTGCCTCTGGTTCAGTTGCTTCCTGTTTAGTTCAGTTTTTAGCTCGGCTTTACGAAGTATAAGGAGAGCTATCCTTCTCACCCCGGCGTCGGCGTCGGCGTCTTTCCGCGTCCCCACCTTGGTTAAAGTTTTGGTGCACTTTCTCTTTTTTCAACTTATCTCTGTAATTACTCGATGGATTTGATTCAAACTTGAAATACTTATTTCTCATCATCATCCACATCATCTGACATAAGGGTCATAACTCTGGCACCAATATTTCATGAATTATCCCCCCTTTTCACTTAGATTTTCAGGTTAAAGTTTTGATGCACTTTCACTCTGTCTCTGTTATTACTGAATGGATTTGATTCAAACTTAAAATAGTTGTTCAACATCATCACCCACATCATATGACACAAGGTGCATAACTCTGGCACCATTTTTTCATGAATTATTCCCCCTTTTTACTTAGAATTTCAGGTTAAAGGTTTGGTGCACTTTCACTCTGCCTCTGTTATTACTGAATGGATTTGATTCAAACTTAAAATAGTTGTTCAGCATCATCACCCACATCATATGACACAAGATGCATAACTCTGGCACAATTTTTCATGAATTATTCCCCTTTTTACTTAGAATTTCAGGTTAAAATTTTATGCACTTTCACTCTATCTCTGTTATTACTGAATGGATCTGATTCAAACTTAAACAATTGTTCAACATCATTACCCTTATCATATGACACAAGGTGCATAACTCTGGGACCAATTTTTCATGAATTATTTCCCTTTTACTTAGAATTTTAGGTTAAAGTTTTGATGCACTTTCCCTCTGTCTCTGTTATTACTGAATGGATTTGATTCAAACTTAAAATAGTTGTTCAACATCATCACCCACATCATATGACACAAGGTGCATAACTCTGGCACCATTTTTTCATGAATTATTCCCCCTTTTTACTTAGAATTTCAGGTTAAAGTTTTGGTGCACTTTCACTCTACCTCTGTTATTACTGAATGGATTTGATTCAAACTTAAAATAGTTGTTCAGCATCATCACCCACATCATATGACACAAGATGCATAACTCTGGCACAATTTTTCATGAATTATTCCCCTTTTTACTTAGAATTTCAGGTTAAAATTTTATGCACTTTCACTCTATCTCTGTTATTACTGAATGGATCTGATTCAAACTTAAACAATTGTTCAACATCATTACCCTTATCATATGACACAAGGTGCATAACTCTGGGACCAATTTTTCATGAATTATTTCCCTTTTACTTAGAATTTTAGGTTAAAGTTTTGATGCACTTTCCCTCTGTCTCTGTTATTACTGAATGGATTTGATTCAAACTTAAAATAGTTGTTCAACATCATCACCCACACCATATGACGCAAGGTGCATAACTCTGGCACCAATTTTTCATTAATCATTCCCCCTTTTTACTTAGAATTTTAGGTTAAAGTTTTGATGCACTTTCACTCTGTCTCTGTTATTACTGAATGGATTTGATTCAAACTTAAAATAGTTGTTCAACATCATCACCCACACGATATGACACAAGCTGCATAACTCTGGCACCAATATTTAATGAATTATGCCCCTTTTTGCTTAGGATATACTTATATAGTGTTTTGATACATTTTATCTTTGCCTCCCTTATTACTTTAAGTTGATATTTTTGACATAGACACAGGCTATTGTGCAATATCTTCATCCACAATTGGAGTCATTAAATACTCCAGTGACAGCTCTAGTTTCCTCAGATGTGCCCAGTTTCACTATCCAGCATCAAAATAGTCGAGCGCGCTGTCTCCTGTGACAGCTCTTGTTAGCTCACCTGAACACAAAAAGCTCATGGTGAGCTATTGTGATTACGCTGTGTCCGTCTTCCTTCATGCTTGCGTCCATCTGTTGTCAATAACCATTGAATTGATTTTGATGAAACTTGGCATGGATGTTCCTCTACCAAAGTTGTTCAAACGGTTCCGCTTTGTTGCACAAAGGGACTGTCAGAGCTAAAAAAGAAAAAACTTCAAACGACATCTTCCCCTAAACTGATGGTCTGATTTTCAAATAATTTCACACAAATGGTCCTTACGTCACCCTAGCTCTACCAAAATTGTTCAAATTATGTAGATTTGTCTAAAAACCTGACCGCTGGAGGGCATGGTCACTTTTCCCTATAACTTCAAAAATCTTCTTGTATGCAATTGCTTGCCCGATTTTGTAATAATTTTACACAAATGGTCCTTGTGTGACCCCCTACCAAGAGTGTTCAAATTATTTTGATTAGTCAAAAAAATATTGCTGCTAGAGGGCTTAGTCACTTTTACCTATATATGTATATAGTGGAAACTTTAAAAGTCGTCTTGTGTGAAACTGCTGGCCGATTTTAGAATAACTTTACACAAATGGTCCTTGTGTGACCCCTACTAAGATTGTTAAAATTATTTTGATTAGTCAAAAAATATTGCTGCTAGAGGGCACAGTCACTTTTACCTATATATGTATATAGTGAAACTTGAAAAAACTTGATCTGTGAAACTGCTTGCCCGATTTTAAAATAATTTTACACAGATGGTTCTTGTGTGACCTACCAGGATTGTTTAAATTATTCAGATTCATCAAAAAGCATGGCTGCCAGGGTGCGTGGTCACTTTTTACTTTAAATCAACAATAGCTAGAGCCTATACAAACACTTTTGAAACCTTGTACACAGGTGAGCGTTTAGAGTCAATGACCCTCTTGTTCTGTCTTTTGTTTTCGCTCTGTAATATGTTGTTTCTGGTCCTGTTGTCTGTCTGGTTTTTTTTCTGGTTCTGTTGTCTATCTGCTGTTTCTGGTCCAGTTGTTTGACTTTTTTAATTGGTCCTGTTGTCTGTTGCTTCTTGTCTTGTTATTTCTGGTCTTGTTGTCTGTCTGTTGTTTCAGGTCCTGTTGTCTGTTGATTCTGGTTTGGTTGTTCATATGTTGCTTCTGATTTGGTTGTCTGTCTGTTGCTTCTTTTTTGATGTCCATATGTTTCATTTTGGAATGTCCCTCTTTTTCTTCTGATTTGGTTGTCTGTCTGCTTCTGATCCACTTGTCCATCTGCCTGTTCTCGTCCGATTGTCCAGAGGATGCTTTCGGTTCAGTTGTCCATCTGCTGCTTCTGAACCAGTTTTCCATCTGTTGCTTTTAGTCCAGTTGTCCGCCTGTTGCTTCTGGTTCAGTTGTCAATCTGTGCTTCTGGTCCAGTTGTCCATATGTTTCTTCTTACCCATCTGTTGCTTCTGGTCCGGTTGTCCATCTGTCGCTTCTGGTCCAAACACTCCATCTGTTGCTTCTGGTCAAGTTGTCCATCTGTGTTGCTTCTTGTCCGGTTGTCCACCTATTGCTTCTGGTCCAGTTGTTCATCTGCTGTTTCTGGTCAAACTGTCCATCTTTTGCTTCTGGTCCAGTTGTCCATCTGTTGCTTTTTGTTCAACTGTCATTCTGATGCTTCTAGTCCTTCCGTTGCTTCTGGTCCGGTTGTCCATCTGTTGCTTCTGGTCCAGTTGTCCATCTGTTGCTTCTGACCCATCTGTTGTTTCTGGTCCAGTTGTTCATCTGTTGCGTCTGGTCTGGCTGTCCATCTGTTCTTTTGGTCCAGTTGTTCATCTGTTGCTTCTGGCTTGTCCAATTGTCCATCTAATGCTTCTGGCCCATCTGTTGCTTCTGGTCCGCTTGTCCATCTGTGTTGTTTCTGGTCCAGTTGTTCATCTGTTGTTTCTGGTTTAACTGTCCACCTGTTGCTTCTGGTCCAGTTGGCCATCCGTTGCTTCTGGTCCGGTTGTCCATTTGTTGCTTCTGGTCCAGTTGTCCATTTGTTGCTTCCGGTCAAGTTGTCCATCCGTTGCTTCTGGTCCAGTTGTCCATCTGTTGCCTCTGGTCCAGTTGTCCATCTGTTGTTTCTGGTCCATCTTTTGCTTCTGGTCCGGTTGTCCTTCTGTTGCTTCTGGTCCAGTTGCCCATCTGTGTTGCTTCCCGTCCAGTTGTCCATCCGTTGCTTCCCATCCAGTTGTCCATTTGTTGCTTCCGGTCCCATTGTCCATTTGTTGCTTCTGGTCCAGTTGTCCATCTGTTGCTTCTGATCTGGTTGTTCATCTGTTGCGTTTGGTCCGGTTTTAAAGCTATTGTTCTTTTTTTGTCAAAAGTTAGCCCCAGTCACATTTTTCCTTTTGAGGAATTTTGAAATAAATATCAATAAGGTTGTAGACCTGTTGCGACAATCGGCAATTTCCGTGCTATCACGTATTTCTCGTAAGACAAATCTACATGATTGGTTTTTATTACACGAATCCTGGAACTCCAAATTTGAGTAACTTTTTATGTACTGTAACAGTGCAGTTGACCAGCCGTTGTGAGCTCGGCTGTCTCCGTAATTAAATTAATCACAATGACTGCAGGTTTTTCATATGACTTTGAATCACAAAATGCCGTATATCTACCTATAAGTGTAAGAAATGTGGTATAAATTTAAAATTGCACTGGAATGTTCGTACTCTTGCAAAGCGTCATAATTTTGTCAAGGCGAAATGCATTTCTTATGTATACAATGCGCATATGGGAACATGGAAGTCAATTTTGCTGTGCTAAAACCAGTGTTGGAACATTGGAGTGTCGCACGGAAATCTATTGAAACTCATACAGTTAAAGACCCCATCACACCAAACTAGTTCTCAAAACTTCCCAACCCGTCCTAAAATATTGTAAAACGGACTGCGATCTGGCTAGAACGTTTGTACTTTGGCCGGAAAATATCCATAATGCGATTGTAGTTAGTTCTTAAACAGTTCTCGATACGTCCATTGCGTTTTTATCCCGTCTGAAGTCCGTTTATAGTAAGTTCAGTTCGGAAAAAATGCCCGTTTATTTCATGTGGACACCGTTTGTAGGCAGTCCAGGTCCGTCTGTAGTCAGATTAAAGAAGTTCGTAAGTAGTCATACTTCGTTCCGAGTACGTCGAAATACGTTCTAACTAGTTGTTAACCCGACCAACTCGTTCACAGACAGTTTAACTCGTTCTGATTACGTCTTTGTCTCGCCCTGGTACGTTCAGAACGCAAATTGCAATCACGTTCTGGCCCGATGGCTATTCAAAGCCATCACGTTTCGCCAAGTTCTCATTCTCGTTTGTCTTTTCAACCACTCAAGACACAAAAATAATCCACAGCAATAGGCAAGTATCAATATGACTCCAGAGAAAAATGAAGTCAAACAGAGACGGGATGTAAGTGTTTAAGCAGTAAAAGACCAATGTCTCACAGAAGCCGATACAGAGCCTCCTTAGTCAGCCCATGAACGTGAAAGTCGAGATGATGAGCGTCGTAATTTATTCCCTGTACCTTCTGGCGACTTTGTCTCCAAGTCCGAGGATGGAGGACACAGTCAGAAACCAAAGAAGAAAAAAGCAAAGGCATGAACTGGGCTAAGCCTTGTGCCCAAATCTTGAAACTGTTCGGCATGTATTTATACCCTAACTTGTGTAATTGTACTGCAGACGGGATCGACGTTGTAGGAACTGTGAATAAACGTATTAAACGTACTAAAAACGTGCGGAGCGTGCTGAGAACGTACTGTAAACTCTTAGAACTGTTTAGAAACGTGTTGCAAACTTGGTATTTTATTTTGATCGTATTCAGACGGAATAACGACGCACTAAGGATGTAATGCGGTCGAGTTAAGTCTTTCTATGAACGAGTTAAACGAGCTACAAACGGATCTGGTCGGTGTGCACACGTGCTTAAATTGACGCCCGATCGCATTACGTCATACCACGTCTCTAGTATGATCGAAGTACGGTGGTTCAGTTCTTAGTACGTCCATGTCGTTTTAAGTACGTTGTCAGTCCGTCTACTTGTAGGACGGAGTGATCGGCAGAAATTTTTGAGTAGGCTCAAAGTTCTGGAGCACCATTCCCGTTCAAGACCGTCCGAGACAGTCCATAAAGTTCTTAGACAGACCGTAGAACGTCGCTTCTACGTCTTTTCCGTTGCCACACAGTTTGAGCCCGTTCGGCTACATTTTTCAGAACGTGCTGAAAACGGGCTTGGTGTGATGGGGGTATAAACAGGACATTGCTAAAAAACATGCATAATATGAAAAAAATAACTAATTCTGTATTTATACTGCAATCCAACATGATTATAATACATTAATTCTTCACCAAGGCCGAATATCTTTTTAAAAGATATTCCTTGTTATAACCACTGGTCATAATTACAGGTATGAATTTTTCACAATATCAAGTATCTGCCGCCGGACATCAGCAAAAAATTCTGCGAACATGAATTAGAACCGCAGATTGCTGAGCAATTTGGTATATGTGTACCGTATATAATTCTGTTTTTTTACTAAAATGCGCAAAAATCGTTTTGTTGGATATTTGGCGTATGTACAAAATAATCTTTCATCTTAGTGCAACAGGAATAGTCTGCGCATCCTCACAGAAATTCCTGCGCCTTACTGAAAGCTTTGTTGGAAAAAAGTTTGCGAATATTTGTAAAAACAGTTTTGTTAAAACAGGTTATACCTGGATTTTCTGTTAATAAGAGCTACAAAGTATTTAGTATTAGAAACTGGCACCTAGGTAGAACCAACGACCTTACGTAAGCCAGTTGTATGTCTTCCTCAGTTGAAAAAATCCACACCCCACGCGGTGTTTCGAACCCAAATCGATGAGGGACAAGTGACCTTAACCACTCGGCCAATGAGACACACCTATTTTTCTGCGATTAGTGCAGATAATATTTAAATTATAACAAGGCATGCATATATACATTTCAAAGAACAAACATACCGTCGGAATATTTAACAAAAGCATTTAAGCTATCAATTTAATAATTCATCTTCATTTCAGAAAGTAACAGTTCTTTAGCAATTCCTTTGGCTAACAAAAACATTTTTGCATGTTTTTTTTTTTTGTTTTTTTTTTCATTACGGGTCGGGGCCTTTGGATGCCCGGGAAATTTCAGCCTTGCTGTTTTCTCTGGTTTCTGTTGATACCAGTCTAGATTTCATATTATTCTTTCCAGTGTATATCTGTTCCCCAGGAAGTCCCACCATCGTATGTTTAGATTGTCCTAAAAATAAAGATATTTGATCTATATAAAAACAAAGTATAATGTATATGCACATGTAGATTGAGATGTCTTGTGATATCAATGGTATTGTCTTATATTTAAAGAGTAACCATAGAAAAACCTTGTTTCGGAAAATATACGGCTACCGTAAGCACTCCCTTATTTCTACAATGAAATAATCGATGTGAATAATCAGCCAAAGGTCAACCATCGCGGTCAAGTTGCGACTACTATACTTAAGTCAGATTGACGGTACACACTTTTTTCAAAATGAAATACATGTATTTCATGGCATAGTGCAGTGTAAAATTTATCCAGATATAAATATGTTTCTAATGTTTTGTGATGTACTAATTGATTTTGTAAAAATTGTAGACTTTTCGGTACATAGAGCAAGTGTCGAAACTTCGGAAATACCTGTCTCACGGGTATAAACCTTTTACGATGCTTTTGGTTGCCGGGATGTTTTACCAGTTGTTTTGATTTAGATGCACATGCGCTCTCTATGTGTGGCAAAGAACGGGTATTGTGTTTACTGTTTGATCTATATGTTTATATAAATTAGTTTATATACAATGCAGTATCAAAGTACATGTATGTATACTTATATTTGATCAGTTAAAATTTTCCAATACACTAATTTATATTTACACAAATTCATAATTCTATTTTTTTCTCGTGCACCTCATGTTTTTTTTATGCAAGAGATGAATCGTCTTACGTACATTCCTTTTCAATAATAGGTTGTGCCTCATTTTGTATTATAATACAAAGATCAACCATCGGGGTCAAGTTGCGTCCACTATACATATCCTATTACGCTACGCACATGATCTGACAACCCTTCCGCTAGCCAATCGAAAGCTAACTTACAACATTCTGCAAGCTTTAAAAAGCCTTGGTTTTTGATATCTACAATTTTTATGTCGAAAGATGTCAGATAGCCGGTTAGCTCAGTCGGCTCTGTAAGCGAGAGGTCCCGGGTTCGAGCCCTGGATTGACAGCAAATTTTTCTTACTCTTTGACATTCGAACAAGTTGTCTGATTGGTTCAAATAAAAACAGATTTGCGAAAATAAAAATAGCAATATTGGAAATCCAAAATATACAGAAGACGAATGTGAATGGGTCGTTCTCAGATCTTCGTTTAGAAGATCAAGTACATTAGTCAGATTGTGTGTACCGTAGAACAATACAAAAAAACTGTAGAAGCCCGGGTTATGGTCACACGAAATAAACGGGCGTTTGTTTTTAATGATTCTTTGCTTGATGGTCATTCTCCCGAAAATGAGACCACCCCACTATAGAGAATGAATGTTTCGAGAAAATAATTAAGAAACAACAACAGTAAGAATAGCTGTAAACTGACTTACCACTGACATATACAGTCAAAGTCAAGCACAACAACAATACAGCGTAGAATTTCATATTCGTTGTTATAGACATGAATAATGTATATCTATTTATATCCCTGTTACAGATCAACAAACATAGAACGATACTTTTTGTCTCCTACCGAATCTTCAATTATAAAGCGTTGTTTCTGTTCTGTTAATTAAAGTTTAATTAACTGTCACGAAACAAACACATTACGGGTCGTTCAATTATTTGCGATAGTTGTGCCATCTATTAAAGGCGATAATAAATATGAAAATAGATATCTAATTACTCGCCATTCATGGTTTCCTTTCTACTTGTTTGGAAAAAGATACAAAGTCATATCAAATCGTTTCCAGAAGTTTTGTTAGTTTTATTAAGAAGTGTTTGACAAACTTGGCTGATACATGCATGGACCATGAAAAATTAAAATGATCATGCTATGTAGAATCATTTATTTACAGTTAAGACTCCGGTACTTAATTGCTTGCATTGGTTTAAACTAGGGATGGGAACGAATACTGAAATCAATATTCGAATATTCGGTTTGCCATATTCGAATATATTCGAATATTCGGTTAGTTTTAATGGAAGCTTTAAATTGTTATTAAGTGACTGGTATATACACAACGTATTCATTTGTTTAAAGCGTGGATCATCGTAAATAAGGCCAAAAAATATTTGTTTCGGGTAACCCGATCCTACATAGCGAAACCCGCCGATCCTAGCGTTTTATTTCAAGATTCTGTCAGTATAATCATGAACATATTTAACTAATTCAGTGTGTTAGCTTCAAAATGATACAAAAAATCAAAACGATTATAATTTAGACCGTCGCAATTTTATCTAAAAATAGCAGGTCGTCCCATTTAAACACGTGACGCGCTGTTGTATTACCGCCGCCATTTTTAAAAATTTCAATCGGCGTGTAAAAATCGTCGTGTAAAATGCAAGTAAGGCAGACTTAAACCTCCTTCAACATGAACTTGTGCATCAATCATACGTTTTTTCTTGATTTTATTATTAACTACTTCAAAATTTAATTCGAATACGGCCGATTGCGGATGAAAACCGATTCTGCGGATGGTCTGAAACCTCGTACAAAATATTGTGAAAAGATCGACAATATATACAAGTTTGGTATTGTTTTCGAAAAAAAAAATCTACAACTTGTTACATAAAACAGGCGCCAATAAAAATTAACAAAAGATAAAAAGATATCACATTTACGGCTTATACAAACTGTTAATCCGTAGCGATGACCCCAGGTAATTATGCATTGCAATTTTCTTGTTAATTGGACATCTTTTGACAAGCATCTGACACATTGACGCCTGTTGCAAACTGTTAATAAGTAACGATGGCCCCTGCCAATTATGCATTGCTATTTTCTTGTTAATTGGACATCTTTTGTTACGTGATAAACTAACATGACATGGTTTTATTCTGTATGTCTCGTTCATATAGCCCAAAATCAATGAAACT
The DNA here is from genome assembly GCF_021730395.1 of Mercenaria mercenaria. Lineage (NCBI taxonomy): Eukaryota > Metazoa > Mollusca > Bivalvia > Venerida > Veneridae > Mercenaria > Mercenaria mercenaria. The sequence continues at coordinate 28,378 of NW_026462612.1, forward strand.
TATTTTGAAAAAAAAAATGCAATAATTTACGAATATTCGAATTTGATTTTCATATTCGAATATTCGACAGATTTTCGAATATTCGAACATTCGTTCCCATCCCTAGTTTAAACCGTACAAATATTTGTAACTAGAATCTTACAAACTTGACTGATACATGCATGAACTATGAAACATTGAATGATCATGCTTAGTTACAATTAGACCCCGGTACTTAATTACTTGCATTGTTTAAACTGTACAAATATGGATGCATTTTTTGTAACTAGAATCTTGCAAAGTAATGAAGAAAAAATACTGAAGCTCGATCGTTTCTATTTGGTTAAGTCTTCTATTTGTGCAAACGGAAAGCCACGTGTTCGAATGAGCTACGTTAATGTCCGAAGAATACCGAAACCCAATAATGAAAGTCGTAATCACACGGAAATTACCGATCGTCATTTCGCGAAGCTAAATATAGTTTTCAGGCTAAATATAGTTTTCAGTCGCTCAAATAAAATTTAAAGCTGGTTATCAAAAATCATTTTACGAGTAAAGCAAAACAAACAAAAAGAAGAAAAGATAAAAAAGTAAATCGTAAATGTAAACAAAAACCTAAAAAGCGTATTTTCATAGACAATAGTAGAAATTCACTTTTCGTAAAGGAAACGTCGCTTTCAATCATTAAAAAATATGCTTCCATGTTCTTATGTTGCCTATCCACAGCGGAAGTAAAAATATAAGATGTAGACTTGCCAAGAAATGTACTTTAATCGAAAAGGAATAAATGCTTGTGATCATTTTAAGCTACTGTCAAAAGTATTGAATGACCCAGGCAGGTGCCACTAAAATTCAATTATGTTTGTTCGAGAATATTTCGTTTTAATCATATACCACGTACAATTCATATATACATGCGACACTGGTTTAAATGTGATTATTTTACGTTGCGTCGACATTTCAAAATAATATAAAACAGAAAACCTATACATAGTTAATTAAGATAATCATATTCAGATGAACTTGAAGATGTCTTGCAATGCTATAGCTAGTAACACTGTTCAGATGTTTGCCGATGTTCGTCTGCACGAGCCCAAACCACAATCTTTATTGTTACACCCTCTCTCTTTCGGTTTCTCAGTGCTGAATATTTCACTTCATAGTCTAAGTCATAATTAAACAGACCAAACAAGGCGATTGGTAACAACGATGGATGCTCCCCGAAATTACTGCAGCAGAAGGATTTTATAGCCGCGGCAATTATGTTGAGGACAAATATTGTCAGCAAGAGTTATGATTTCTTGTCACTGCACCCACTTTTCACTGACCTCTATAAATATGTAAAGTATGAAGTCAATACCTCACATAGTATTTGAGTAATGTCCCAGACGAGGTTTTCAAAAAAGGGATATAATCAAAACATGGGACCACCTAGAGTTATGGTTTCTTGTCATTGCACACCCTCTCACATTAAAAGTATAAAGTTAATACTGTACAAAGTATTAAAGTTATATCCTGGGCAAGGTTTTCAAAAAGGAAGAAAATTAAAAACTGGGACCACCTAAAGTTATGGGTTTTTGTCACTGCATTTCCTGTCAAAGAAATCTATCATTGTATAAAATTACAAATTGGTATCTTCAATACTTTTTGAGTAACCCTCCAGACAAGCAGTGTGACGGACGGACGGACGGAAGTTCCTACATATGGGAAATTATGTGGCTAATCTTTTGTTCTCCGATTGTTCTTTTAGTCACGTAAAAGAATAGCCACATGAAGGATTACGGAATGAATGACATCAAAGAAAAGTACAGTTATCTATACTACAGATAATATAGTCACCTAAGTATTCAAATGTAAGCTCAAACGAACGGACGGACGGACACGGTGGCCACTATATGCCACCCACCTCCTTCGGGGAGCATGACAAATGGTGTTGAATTTCATAATTGTCTTTGAACAGCAGCACTGTTAATGCTTCTTAGATTATAAAAAAAAATACGATTGGTGCTTCGAATGCGAGAGTAGTGTGTTTGATATCAAGATTGCCGCGTCATACCAAAGACGTGAAAAATGGTAGAAGTAGCTCCCTTGTCTGGCACCAACATCTAAAGGGAAACCAAGTAAATTATTTGCGAACTAGGTTTAACTGAGTGTATTCATGAGAGTTGATGAAATGGGTAACACCCCTGTCACCCAAAGAAGCATACAATGGGGTTATTATAACAGTAAGCTTTTTTTTTTTTTTACAGAATTTATATAGGTATATAATAAACATGTACATCGTACATAATTATGTACAAATAGTTCAATCGCTCATATTTTAAAACCTGCTTAAATACAGTTCACATCAAACAAGTTTTAGCAATGTTTCCTATTACATTAGATGCAGTTCATGTAAGACACTATATGACCATTTTTTCTACTTATATACATTGTCCTTTGAATACACTTCACGCGACACCCAATCTTTCTTATTATACTGAACACAATTCACGTAAAACAAACACTATTTTTCGATGTTTTCTATGACACTGAATAAAGTTGACATAAAACATGTTTTCTGTGACGTTGAATAAAGTTCACATAAAACAAACACTATATTTCCAACATTATGTTTTCTATTGCATTGAAAATAGTTCACGCAAGGAATTATTTACCAATGTTCCCTATACATTGAATAAACTCCACGCTAAACACTATTTTACAAAACTTTCCTATTACATTAGTATTATTTTAATATTTATTAATTGATATAATCTTTGCCACTTATGAATTGACCCATTTGCTTATTTTTGTGATGTACAATTGTTATATATGAATGGAAATGATAAGCAACAAAATATTATCATTGTTCACAGGTACATACTTATTGTTGTTGGAATCATTTAAGTCTTAGCCTGTCGGCGGGAAGCGATTCTGCCTTTGCGACCTGTGCAGACCAAGATCAGCCTACACATCCGTGCAGTCTGATCATAGTCTACACTGTTCGCTATTCAGTCTGTATCAATTTGGTAATCTACCCCTTTAAGAGTTAATGGTACTGTCCAAATTGAAAGATGGGCAAGTTCATTATAGAAATTTAGCAGGGTAAGGGTTAATTACAGTATACTGGGTATCCCGCTCTTCTCTTGACAAAGATGCAACACAAACATCATTTATATTATTTTCATTTTAAATTTTAAAAAATGCAATTACATTTAAATATATAATAATCTTTAACCAACTTTGTTATTCAAATTTAGTTTTCTTTTCAAACTAAATGTCTCTTTCAGAATATGCCATTGAATTTAATACGTAACTTTGAAAAGCTGCAGCTTTCTTTTACCAATCACGGTATTTGTGACAGCAATAATTGATTTGTCTTTAGTAATACAGACTGTGTAGGGGAAATCCATATCTAACTTGTACGATGATAGCACCCGACCTGTTGGAGAGATCTGTACAATGGAATCTGTTTCTTTAATGCAAACCAGGATACAGTCAGATAGACCAACTGCTACACCACGTGGATTCTTGATCTGGTCGTCCTTGACAACAACTCTGGTGTTGCTTTTGATGTCATATATTAAAACCGTATCCTCGTCTCTATCGGTGAGAACCACTTTATCACTGTTTCTAATATATGTACTAGCACTATTATTTATAGGATATTTCTTGGATGGAAAGTTGATACTGAAATCTTTCTCTTCTCCAGACTGAGATACAATACGAACATGTCTTGTATCATCCACAGTTCCAACAACAAAGTTTCTCTTATCTTTCAGACATATAGAGTCATACTTTGTCGTTACTTTACATGTTCTGATCAAAGTTATCTCGTTAGATTTACTGACACGTAGAAAGTCTATCTTGTATCTACCACCACATGTTATAGCAACTTCCTCCTCAGATACAGCAACTACACCGAATGGATTATACGATAACTGAAATGATCCTACTTTCTCAAGCTTCTCATTGTAAATCAAACATTTCTTGTTTTTATTATCCACGGCAACCAGTCTACCATCCGGCAGGAAATCCAGTCCTGAGTATAACGGTTCTCCGACATCATCTGCAGTCTGCTTCAGATCAATGGAAGTAATCTTCGTTAATTTAACAATCGGATCTACAGGTGTTATAGTTTTTACAGCTTCCGGTAGGGAGTATTTTAATGTCAGTTGCCACGGAATGTAATCAGAAATCGAAAGTGGGGGCAATTTCAATGTTTCATCAAAATCAAATGAAACAGTCACGGTCTCCAACCTTTGACATTCCTTCTCAACGTTGCTGCTAAGTTCGCTGACTTGTTTCTTCATTCTCTGTTCCATTATAAACTGTTGTGATGGCGTCCCGTGCTGATGAATGTTATCAATTGTTTCCAGAGATTTTGTTGCATCAGCAATATGTTTCTCATTGTCAGAATGCTTCTTTGTTAGCTTATCGAGTGTTTCTGTCTTAAATGATTCGGCGTCCTTAGCAACGGAACGTTCCAAGTCGTCAAACATTTTCATTACATTATCCCGCATTCGTCTAATTTTTAAAGACACTTCTTTAACATCTTGATCCAGTTGCTCTTTTGACGACTTGGTATATTTAACGACAGTTTCAGCTTTTTCTCTGATATCCTGCAAGCTGGCCTTTAACTTTGAACTTGTTGATGCAGATCTTTCTGCAATCGTCTGTATTTCTACGACACTGTTGCATTTCTGATGATCCACAATAGCACAAGTACTGCAGCAAGGCTGATTCTCGTCCTCGCAGAAGAATTTCAAAACTTCTTGATGCTCATCACATTGGTCTAATCCCTTCATATCAAACGAGACTGGTTTCTCTTTAATATCTTTTGCTTTCACTAATTTGTGATTTTTCATGAAAGCGTACGTTTTGTGTATGTTTGAACAATCCATGCACTGAAATTCATTACAAATGGAGCAAAACACATCAGCTACAGTTTGTTTATTGATGAGGCCGCGATCATATTGAATAGGACAAGTATTTGCACGATGGGGAAAATATTTCATGATGGACCTGTCAATTCTTTACTTATGGGTGAAACAGGTCTCATAAGCGTAAATACGACTAGCTTCCACTGCTTATAAAACATACCGTACGATTTGTTGTGAATCAACTGTTGTTGTACTTTTAGTAGTTCAACCGCCACCCTTGTTTAAGAGCAACATTTAAAAAACACGTTTTTTTTTCATCCTAAGTAAGTAGACTCGCCCAGTTTAATCAATCTAGACGCATAATCTACATAGAGCGCTTACTTCACCCGATTTGCATTCGGAACATTTTCACGCGTTTCGGGCTTTATCGTATGTTTAACATGGGATTTTTGAACCGTCCAAAGATGTTGGAAATGTTTGTCTCATTGTTTATTTTTTTTTAATAAAAATGTTACTGCTTTCATTGTCTACCACTTTTTTTCCACCCTTGCCTGAAAAAACAGTAATGAGTTTTTACACTGTTCAGACAATTGTGCTCTGTTGAAATTTAACCAAACACAAGTTTACCTGCATAAACAAAGCATGATATGTCACCATGCGCGGATCCAGATGGGGGGTGGGGACCGGGGGTCCGGACCCCCTCTGGAAAATCTTTAAAAAAGGAAAGAAGACAAGAAGGAAAGAAAATGTTTTTCGAAAAAGGCAACATTAGGACTGCATGTAAAGTATATGCGGCTGCTGCTACATACGACCCCGACATAATTCATATTATTTATCTAAAAGAAACTAAGAATTTTACCTTCAAGAAAGCTTGATTTTATCATTTTCGCAAATTTAACAGGTTAGTCCATAAAACTGTCCCAGAATGCAAAAACGAAGTGCCAAATTGCAAAATTTCCAGGGCGGGTGAGGTCAGGGGATCGGACCCCCTCTGAGAAAATTGGCTGTGTCCGTGCATGGTCACTATACCTGTCCAGTACTGGACATTATGGTAAACGCTTCATTCCTGCACAAATGACAATTTCGCAACTTCTGTCCGGTTTGTACAAATTTCTGGCCGCGATAAACCATTTGACTTGTCCTTACTGGAACATGGTTGACATAATATCTGCTCTGTTCGTCCAGGAACTGCATCACCAGAGCTGTTATTTTCCATATTTCCACTCCCCTTTTCCGCCATTTTGAATCGTATGATAATATTCTGTTTACAAAAGCCTCAGTTACGCTGTACAATAGAAGTATGTCTAAACTTGTCTTGTTCTATATTTGATTTAGATAAAACCGCTCATGTCAGAAGTAGGGCATAGAATGCGGAAGTAAATTGTGTTTTGTAAGTGTACACGTTTTATTGTTTATTACAGTTCCATTTTATTTTTGGTTATTTATTTAAAACGTACACTGCTTAATATTTTGATTTATGATACTTCAGAAATATAACAAATAAAAATAACGAGAGTCCAGTTTCGCCGATATAGGATATTGTTTCTTTTTTGGACCGTTTTCTTTAATTTGATTGGCTAACAGAATTTTTTAACAAGTGCATAAAACTAAGCGTTATAAACTTTAAAATTTAATGAACTATTTTGCCGGCTCAATTCAGGTACAAATGACTTTTTAAACTCTCGGTGAGTACGCTCTACTGGACAGCTTGCTATTTCTACAACCCTTTTTTTCATCTCTCAAACGAGACACAGCTGAACCTGCCTAAGCGCTCACCTGCATAATGCAGCCATTTGTCTTCTAAGGCAGACAATCAATTTCCTTTCAAAAACGACTTTTTGTGCATATTTCAGAGTACGGTGGCACAGAAGTGACATACACTACTTTGTTTTGTAATTGCACTTCTCTTTTTTATGTCGTTCTCACGAAGAACGAGCACTAGGGAACGACTAAGTATGTCATGGTAACGAGTTACTAAGTCGTGGAAACGAGATAAAAAGAGAAGTGCATTTTTAAAGCAAAGATATTACATTGAAATAAAAAAGAGTAGCGCAATAAAAAAGAGTAGTGTAATAACAAAACAGTATTATAAGAGTAGTGCATGCTAGCTATGTCGACAGAACGATTTAGTAACTCTTGGGAACGACTTACTTTCTCGTTCCAACGACATAGTTAGTCGTTACCACGACATAGCTATCTCATTCCCACGAGTTAATCAACCAATCAAATTTGCGTAACATGCGTTACTTGCTACAAATGATATGTTACTTTCCTTTGTAATAAATTCGCCATGATGGAAGACGACTTTGAAGATTTCATGGTGAGAAGAAGGGTTCCCTCCAAAGTGATTCGAAGGATGATCACATGTATGATACATATAACTAACAAATTGATTGGCTGAATAACTCGCGGGAACGAGATAGCTATGTCGTAGTAACGACTTAGCTATGTCGTGGAAACGAGATAGCAAGTCGTTCCGAAGGCATAACTAACTCGTTCCCACGAGTCAGTAAGTCGTCACCTCGGCATAGCTAGCACGCACTTGACTTATTTTATTGAGATTCTCTTTTGTTTTCAATGCAATACTTTAAGAAATGCACCTTTTTTATGTCGTTCTCACGACTTAGTTACTCGTTACCACGACATACTAGGTCGTTCCCTCGAGTTAGTATCTGGTGGGAAAGACATCAAAAAAGAGAAGTGCAATTAAAAAAAGAGTAGGCATGTCACTTCTGTGCCTCTGTGCCACCGTACATGCCTTTACTAATTAATGTCACTTTAGATTATGTCATGATATTAATTATTATTAATTATATATTCCTTTTTGTATGGTTATGGGGATATAACCCCCTGACATTGCACGTATAAGAAGATACATTTTCAATATGAAGACAGATATCAAAGTTCTGTGTCACAATTCCCACAAGCTGGAAATACTGTATAAAATGCAATTTTACTGCCGTTAGAGGCCTGGCGGCTCAGCGGACTGGCGACCTAGTGCACTGGCGGTCCGACAGATTCGTGTATCTGTTGTAAATAATGATTTAGAATATACGATAAAATAAAGAAAACTGTGAATACAAACGTTTAAAAGTAAGACACAGTCGTGTTTTTTTTTTAATTTATGCTCAATGAAATATATAAAACAAAATTTTATATTACTCTGAAGATTTCCAATCCAGCGGCATGGCGACCTGGCGGCTTAGCGACTTTACGGCCCGGCAGACTCGTGTATCTATTGTAAATTCTGATATTTTGTTTCTGTTAAAACAAAATTACGCTAAAATGACCTCACGTTAACGTGCGATGACAACAATGTTTTTGTTGCGACGAAGGAAGGGTACTATTATTTTCTATCTACTGTTTTAGATAAACGGCTTATTACAATCGGGATAATCATTAAACTTCGTCGGCATGAAATTTCGTGGTCTGGGTTATAACGGCAATTTCGTGAGGATAAGAATTCGTGGAATTCAACTTTTGAACACAAAATGAATGGGAATTTTACGAATTCGTTGGGAGTAAATTTCGTGGATTGACTCAACAACGAAATCCACGAAAATTACTCCCCACGAATATTTCACAGTAGCAAAATTATGTTTTACCTAAATAAATACGCTTATACGTCGCCAGAATAATTCACTCGTGCTACGCCCTCTTGAAATTATTCCGCGGACGCATAACCCCTTTCCGTGTATTAATAACGTTTAAACACGGTTTTCTATACATTATTTCATAAATGAAATAGACACCGTTGAGACACGTTTATGTTTCTGTTCGTCTGTCAAGATATGGGCGATATGGGCTTTTGACACCCGTTTACGTTTCTGTTCGCCTGTCAAGATATGGACTGTCAATACACGTTTACGTTTCTGTTCGGCTGTCAAGAAACAGTTTGTTGATAAACTCTTACGTTTCTATTCATCTGTCAAGACACGGGCTGTTGAGATACGTAAATGGATTTCTGTTCGTCAGTCAAGATACGAGGTGTTAAGACACGTTTAAGTTGCTGTTCGTCTGTTAAGATACGGACTGTTGAGACACGTTTACGTTTCTATTCGTCTGTCATGATACAGGATGTTGAGACACATTTACATGTCTGTTTGTCCGTCAAGATAAGGGCTGTTGAGACATATTTATGTTTCTTTTGGACTGTCAAGATACGGGCTTTTGAGACATATTTACGTTTCTGTTCGTCTGTCAAGATACGACCTGTTGAGACACGTTTGAATTGATGTTCGTCTTTCAAGATACGGGTTGTTGAAACACATTTACGTTCCTGTCCGTCTGTCAAGATACGGGCTGTTGAGACACGTTTATGTTTCTGTCCGGCTGGCAAGGTACGGGCTCTCGAGACACGTTCACGTTTCAGTTCGTCTGTCAAGATATGGGACAGAAGATCCATCTGGCATAGAATATCGAGACCCTCAAGACCTTCATCTTTAAAGGTTTTATCAACAGGGATATATAAACATCTAGCAACCTGTTTAATTATGAATAAGGCATTCTGTAAAGTATCTTTTTCTTTCTGGACGCTTTCTTGCTTTGCTGGTCACTACTGGCTTAGAATCCAGGAAGCCAGTTAGGCTTACTAACATTCGTTACATAATTAAAGTACATAGCAGAAACGTAGGACCTATGCATCTCAATACTAGCCTGGTCCCATGCATGCATAAATACCGAGCATCAAGGCGGCGAATGATTAACGCTTTGCATGGGATTATGTAAGTATGCCAGTGCATACCGAGTGGGGCTTGGTATCTGATTTATCGCAAGGAAAATTGGAAATCGTGGGAAAAACTGGTATGATAGATTCAAATTGTTTTTTGTCCTGTTATGATTTTAGCCATCACTTTTTTTTTGCTGAAATCACATGACCACACACCTTGAACAAAAAAAAAAAAAACTTCAAAAAGTCGAGCAAAATTACAAAACGTGTTCTTAACCATATCTCCTAGTACATTTTGTATTTTTATAGGACTTAGGTGACTCTCAAAAAGGAGTTAACAAATGTTTTTAGAGTAATCATTCATAAAACTGTGTCGCAAATTGCATGTGACTAAGGTATTAAATAATTAAAGAACATTTTTGGCAGACTGTGACTCCTAATTCTCATAGCGTTATCAGTGCACTTCAATTTGCAGACAATAATGTGATGTTTTTTCTGCGTATTTCTAAAAAATAAATAAATAAAAATAGACAACATTTTTAAATATCCATTATTTCAATAAAGTAATAAAGTTGTTCACCGTGTCTTATAATTAACATTAACTATTTTATTTATTTTTATAATAAAAATAATTATACACATGCATGCAGTCATTTTGACAAATCAGCAGATCTAACACACATTTAATAGTTAAATAATTCCTTGCTGGATTTTTTTGCATTGGTAAAAACAATATGAACTTTACTGAAAGGGTCGATAGAAAGTCAAAGGAAGGAATATGTTTGAGACTGTTTGCAAAAACTCCAATTTTGGAAGGGTTCATTCCTAAAATTTCTACGTATTATAGCCACACTTGAAAGTTTCGCATGTACGAATAAGTTCCTAAACTGGGTTTTCTGCACATCGAGGGGCAAATGCGAAAGAAGTGCTTCTTTATCTATATACACTTAGATTTTTTTCCCATTCACGCCATGAATATATAATAAATTGTCACTGGTTATTACAGATGCAGATGAGAATATCCGGTACAGCCCCCTCACCCCACACGCCATCTAAAGCCAATCCTCCCAACAGCATTATTTTTCCTGCTAGTATCCAATTTCTACACCCAGAGCCAAGTGTCGAACCCTATTGGATGAGGGACAAGTGATCTGAAGCCAGTGACCACAACCATGCGACCACCGAGTCCCATTATTCTGCGTTTAGTGCAGATCAAATGCTATGACAAGGCATGCATATATACATTTCCAAGAACAAACATACTGTCGGAATGTTTAACAAAGGCATTTCAGCTAACAATTTAATAAATTCACCCCCTACGATCATTTTAGAAAGTAACAGTTCTTTAGCAACACTTTAGGCTAACAAAAATAATTGTATGTTGTTTTTTTTCAATACGGGCCGGGACCTTTAGTTCCCCGAGAAATTTTGGCGTAAGTTTTGTCTTTGGTTTCTGTAGATATCAGACTAAAAAACTGGTTTACCACTGACATATAATGTCATTGTCAAGCATAACAACAATACAGCGTAGACTTTCATATTCGTTGTTACAGAGAAACACTTTACTGACATCTGTTGTAGAGCAATACTACTGGTCTCTTACTAGATTTTAATTCATATGAAACGTTTGCTTCTGTTTTAAAATACATGTATGTAATTAATTATTATTTGAAAGGGAAAACTACTTTAAAGACCCACCACAACCTAGTGGCCTACTTTTTCCACACACATGACGTTTTCGTGAAAATCATTCTGAAAATATTGGTATGATAAAGCTATAATACAAGATGACAGGTGGACAACTTAGCCCCTCCCTGAATGAATTTGTTTTTACAACTTCATCTGCAAACTTATCCAGCCAATCTCTCTTCAGAATAGTTTTAAAAACATGGATAAATAACTTATCTTACCCTGTAGAAACAAAGTGTGGTCTAAAATCTACATAATACATCAAATATTGTGCGTACGCTACATTCATTCAAATAAACACATTATTTTGGCATGATGTATGTTAACTAGATATTTGTAAATGCAAAGCGTGTATAATTACCATCATGGAAATACAAAAGAATGCAGTTATTCTGTGGCGCATCTTTAAATGACTTACCTGTCATGTACGATCAAAAGTTCAAGTACAGTTTTTTTAGTTTGCGCCATGTAACATTTAAACATATACCTGTAATACATGTATACTGAGCGGCTAGCTCGGGCCTGCTGGATCCTAATACGACAGGTAAAAGAAGCGGTATTTTTTTGTATTTGCAGTAATGGCACAATGTTATACTGCAACATAGTTTTGCTGGACCTTTATATCCTGATTTAGTACTTTTCTCATTTAGTACAGAAATGGGAAAGTAAATGGGAAATGCACTTCAACCCAAGTAAATGCCAGGTTCTTAACATCTCACGAATGAAACATACAATACAAAATTATTATATATTGCATGTCCAGATCCTTGAAACCGTAACAAATGCTAAATACCTTGGTGTAGACCTAACAAACGACCTCTACTTTAACACTCATATTAACAAAATCTACACAGCAGCGAACAGAACACTAGGTTTCATAAAACGTAACAGCCAAACTAAAAACAAGAAGGTTAAAGAAATAGCATATAAAGCTCTTGTCATGCCTCAGGTAGAATACTCATCCACTGTCTGGTCATCATACACTAAACTTAACATCAGTAAGATAGAAATGGTACAAAGAAGAGCAATCAGATGGATATACAACACCTATTCTACATATGACAGTGTCTCAGGTATGCAAAATTCTCTCGGTGGTAACATACATACAATTAATTGTCGCAAAGTGCGTTTATAACCTGATTTTACTACTCTTGTCTGTATATCTAACACTTTTAACTTTTTTCAGTCTCACTTTATCACTTTGACAACTCACTGTCAATACTTTTGTATAATTTTTTCTCTTGCACAGACTGCGCATCTGCTAATAATACCCGAAAGGGGAGTTAAGCATTATACGAAGATAGATAGATAGGTTTTAGTTTTTTACTAAGAAATTATTATTATTATACCAGATCTATATAGCGCCCTTTTCATGATCAATTCCACGTTCAAAGGCGCTTTACATAGTTCAAATGCAGCCACACAGGGCGCATAATTCATCCTCTACTAGTACAGACACAGAGCGATCTGACCAGAGGGACAGAGTGAGACAAAGCCCCCACGACAGAGAGATCAGAAATCAGATACAGGCTTGTCCGACTAACTTAGCCTAGCTCGTTGCGAATAGAAAGCCTGGTTCTTTAACGTGCCCAGTGTATAGCACTGATACACGCAAGGACTGCCTGGGTTCCTGACCAGTACACCTCTAGTTGGGTGGGAAACACTGAAAAGCGTTTCTAAAAATTCCCGAGTAGCTTCCGGGGATCGAACCCCAGACCTCAAGATTGGAAGGCCAGTGTGCAAACCACTGAGCTATCCGTCCACCAATTTGTATGAGAGTGAAATGCCGCAAACTGTCTCACTTTGAGGTGAAAGATATTCCATATTTACTTAAAAAACAACATTTATGATCTTTTTATTTTAATATGCAAATTGGTGCAAAATAGCATAAACTATATCTTTCACAATGTGAGTTATGTGGATTATATTTCACTGTTGAAACACAGTCTTTCATTAACTGGAATAAAATAAATATAATATCAACACAAATCAATAATTATACGAATCTTAACATATCACAAAATGAATCAAACATACATCTTGCGTTTTCTTTAATAAAGGAGAATAACTAAGTAGACTGAAATAAAGAAAAAAAGTCCATTCTGAAAAAAAAAGTGTTCTTAATAGTAAGGTAGTCTTAATTTAGGGGTGGTCTTAAATCCGGGTTCTCTATTCAATACACAGACAGGTGAAAAGTTTCAGACAAGTACTCAGTCGAATTTTTAAAGTTCTAGTCTTATACTTCAAATACAAATATACATCACAGAAGTTTACAACAGTTCACTAGTTGTGAATGTTAAGCGTCTATTGTTTTCAAAAGTCCTCGCTGCCATACAGCATATCATGAAAATCCAAAACCAATCATACACAACTGTGAAAAAAGCAAAATTCAGAAAAAACGAGTCACAAGAAATATTCACACACTTTTCCACTCCGCAGATAGTAGCCCAGATATATTTTACATACGCTTTACTCACAAAAATGAGTGCTGAAATAGAAGTAATATTATAAATAATACTTACTGCATAATATTTATAATAATTGATTATTGATACTAAATCAATTAATTCTAGAATGAAAATAACTTTAGTACTGTAAAATGAATCACTGATTGACGACGTAACGTTTATGTACTGGATGTGTTTATGTGTGCGGGAGGTGGGGAGGGGGGTCTTATATACGTGAACTTGAACAGATCTTGTAACTTTCATACAAGTTTTCTCTGTATACATATAGGAAAAGTGAGCACGCTTTCTGGCGGCCATGATTTTTGACGAATCTGAATGATTTTAATAATTTTGTAAACCAATTGTGTGAACTGATTTTAAAATCGGGCGGACAGTTTCACACAAGAATAGTTTTAATTGGTGCCAGAGTTATGGAGCTTGTGTCATATGATGTTGGTGATGATTCGGAACAACCAGTTTAAATTTGAATGAAATCCATTTAGGTATAACTGAGATAGCATGAAAGTGCACCGAAACTTTAACCTGAAATTCAAAGTAAACAAGATTATTTTTTTATTTTATCTTTTTATAGGTTATATGGAAACTTTCCAGCTTTGATGGTGGAAAAGACCCCCTGTGCTCCTCCATGCATTATTTCTTCACCAGGGTGGCACCTGGGTAGAACCACCAACCTTCCTTAAGCCGGCTGGATGAAAATTCATTTTTTGATCTACCTATAGGAACATCAACTAAGTAAATTACTAAGTTTCACAAGCAAATTCGATGAATTGGTATCCCCCGCCGAAAGGGTTTGTGGTGAGGAATGGCAAAAAGATATATCCGGCAAAAAGATAAGGATGTTAATAAGAAGCAAATAATTTCATTAGTCAAAACCAATTTTACAGAAAACAAATGTTTAATTAAAGAGTACATAATAAATGTACGATACTTCGATCCTGACTAAAGAATTTATTTTGAATGGGATATGCTTACTGTAATAAGCTTAGCTTTTAAAATTAAATGCAGTTAATTGAAATGTGAGCTTGAAGTTTAACTGGAACGAAATATTGTCTTTGAGTGGTTTGGCACCAGATGTTACTGTTTAACATGTACATTTGAACTTAAAAGAACAGATGCCCTTAAGGGGACGCATACTTTGAAATTAGAAAAAAGTGGGTGGGGTATGATAAAATTTACCTGCAAAAAGTACAAGGTTTTAGTACATGAAATGGATACTGTTTCAACTGTTATAAGTACACAAAGGATTGCTCACTAAAATAAAAATGAGAAAACTGAAACAAGAAAGTTATTGTTGAATTACATAAGACTTCTTGTGTACATTCAAAGTAAACAATTAAGACTTTTTGGTGAGAAAATAATAGTGCTTCACCTTGTCCAAACATTTATCAATGTCCTACAGATTCTAATTTAAAGAAAGAATGTGAAATATGGTCACTGTCTTGCTTTTCATTTCGCATATGTAAGCTAAAACACATTATTAATTTGTTTACAAAGTAGTGCACAAGAAAAGATACGGTGGTCAAGGAATGCCACATTCCAAAACTAAAAGAGTATATTCCCCTTAATACATTAAACATTTATCGTTACAGAAGTCTAGAGGCTTACAATAAGGGCCTAGAAATGTTGCCATTATTAATTTTTAACTTGGTATTCATGAACTACAATGCACTTAAAATTCAAAACACATTCAACAAACTTTTGAAAATGTATTGTCTTAAAAATCCCTAAAATAAGGTATGAAATTTGGTTGAGAGGTCCAATCAATGTGTATATGTGCAAAAGTAACATTCTAATCTTGTTCACAAAAGTTACTAATACACAGCAGGCATGTCAATGATCAAAACTGGACGAATATACAGTTATCCTCACTTTAATGTCATTTATAATTTGTCCTTGAATTCTCCACCATACTTTTCATAATTCTGTTTGCACGAGTTGCACGAGAATGCTGTCATTCACGTAAAAAAATGGGGTCAAATAAGTTGTAAATGCAATATCATCTAAACGTAATTAATGGATTATGCAGTTCAAGATAAACTTTATCTCATAACGTAACGAACATGTATAATGTTGTAACAACAACTTTACTTACACTGATTTAAGTAGCAGTCGGTTTATAAGTGACTTTATTTATTCATTTTATGTTTTGTTATTGTTGTCAAAAAGTATAACGGAAGTGCCTCACAACTGAAGCGGAAACCAGTTTGATGCGCAAAGTAGTCCAATGTAAGTAATATTTTTTGACAAATGTCCACAGAAATTAATAATTTTCTAATATTAAAGACGAATATCTGAATAGGATTCATTATTTGATAAGAAATTATAATCATCGACATGTTTTTTTAAAAATCGTACACGTGCTGACACCTAAGTTGTCTCCCGTTGTTTATTAGAGTTACCTTTCGTCCGGCGCAGTAATACATTTGCAGTGAATCGCCGAGAAGTCGTGGGAAAATTAACAAGAGCTGTCGGAGGACAGCAACGCTCGACTATTCAACAGCCTTGTCAATTGAATGAATACAAAAGTTGAAAAAGGGGCATAATTTTGTAAAATGCAAAGTAGAGGTATTGAACCTCTGTACTGCATGTCATATCATGACAGTGAACAAGTGTGTGAAGTTTCAATCCTTTCCAATTTGTGGATACTGAGATACCAGCTTACATACAAAAACTTAACAAAAAACTGCTAAGTCAAAGGGGCATAATTTTGTAAAAGTGCCAAGTAGAGTTATGGGACCTTCACAGTGCATGTTAGATCATGACAGTGAACAAGTGTGTGAAGTTTCAATCCATTCCAATTAGTGGATACTGAGATATCAGATTACATACAAAAATTTAACCAAAAACTGCTAAGTCGAAAAAGGGGCATAATTTTGAAAAAAAAGAGAGTAGAGTTATGGGACTTGCTTAGTGCATGTCAGATCATGATAGTGAACAAGTATGTGAAGTTTCAATCCATTCCCATTAGTAAGTACTGAGATACCAGCTTACATACAAAACCTTAACCAAAAATTTCTAAGTCGAAAAAGGGGCATAATTTTGTAAAAAAGCAAAATAGAGTTATGGAACCTGTGCAATGTAGATCAGTTCATCACAGTGAATAAGTGTGTGAAGTTTCAATCCATTCCCACATGTGGTTACTGAGTTACCAGCTTACATACAAAACCTTAACCAAAAATTTCTAAGTCGAAAAAGGGGCATAATTTTGTAAAAAAGCAAAATAGAGTTATGGAACCTGTGCAATGTAAGTCAGTTTGTCACAGTGAATAAGTGTGTGAAGTTTCAATCCATTCCCACAAGTGGTTACTGAGATACCAATTTCTAAGTCGAAAAAGGGGCATAATTTTGTAAAAAAGCAAAATAGAGTTATGGAACCTGTGCAATGTAAGTCAGTTTGTCACAGTGAATAAGTGTGTGAAGTTTCAATCCATTCCCACAAGTGGTTACTGAGATACCAGCTTACATACAAAACCTTAACCAAAATCGGGACGCGGACGCGGACGCAGACGCCGACGCCGACGCCGACGCATGGGCGAGTGCAATAGCTCACTATTCTATGAATAGTCGAGCTAAAAACCTTGTAAATAAACTAAAATTAACCACCTTTTCAAGATGAATTTCAAGTGATCGCCATTATGCATTTAACCCGCCTGACCTGTGTAGCATCTTGGATATCTGTTCTAAGGTATTCATTTTGTAGAATGTCATGTTATGCCCTTGCAATGCTAATCCCACTCTGATTTTTTTTGTTTACATTTTTATCAATGAGAAATATGGCGTCCATCCCGAGCTGAAATGACATGGCATTAAATTTTTACATGTTTAAGCAAACCTGGTGTGTTAGAAAGAAAATCTCATCCCTTCAACATTATTTGGAACACTGTTATTGTAAAAAACCTGTTTTTTCCTTATACAAAAGCTTAATATTTTGTGTTGAATGTACTTTCACAAAGACCTCTGTTTTCCTATTACATTCATAGTACCACATCCTTACCCACAAAATACTGAATATTACAGGTGTCCATCAGTATTATATCAGTTTAGGAATATGTTTTTTTATTTTCCCACCATCGATTTCTTGAATATGCACCCCTTCCGCATTTCTGTATGAACTGTGAATGTAGCAATATGCGTCCCCTTAAGAGAACACAGGTAAGATATCTTGAACATGGCTGAGGGCAAGGTTTGTGCAGTCAGAACTTAACATGTTGAATGTTTGAACATTTAAAAAAAAGGAATGGAAATAAATATATCTATATATATAGATATATGTATATATTTATTTTTTAAGGGTGGGGGTGCAGGGGAACGGGAGAGGAAACAAAATTTCACATGTTGATTATAAATATTGATTAAAAATTAAAAATGAAAAAAAAAAAGGGTAAAAGGGTGAAGTGGGGGTGGGGGGGGGGTGCAGAGGATGCATGATCAGTGGTGGGCATGACTGGGTGGAGATGTGAGTTGGGGGAATGGTACAACTTGGAAGGTTCGAAAAAAAATAAGAAATGAAAAAAAAAATTGGGGGCGGGGTGGGGGAGGGGGAGGGGGGGGGGGAAGGGGTGTGACCAAGGCAAGTGCGTGACCAGGTGTGGGTGCGCAACTTCACATGTTTATAATAAATGTTCACAGAAAAGAATGAAAGAAATTTAATGAAATTCTGCCAAATGGTAAGTTTGTTATGTACAAATATGTGGATGTTTAGACAATTTAAGGGCAATAACTCTGATTTTACAAAAGAGATCCGTACAAAATTGTCTGTGCACAACCACAGTATAGTGCTCTAAATTCTATTAAAGTTTCATAGTTCTAGGTCAAATATATCAAAAGTTATGGTGGGGAGGGGGGTTGGGAGGGGGAAGGGGTCTGACCAAGGCAAGTGGGTGACCAGGTGTGGGTGCGCAACTTCACATGTTTACAATAAATGTTCATGGAAAAGAATTAAAGAAATTTAATGAAATTCTACCAAATGGTAAGTTTGTTATGTACAAATATGTGGATTTTTATACAATTAAAGGGCAATGACTTTTAATTTGCATATAAATCCGAATGAAATTGTGTGTACACAACCACATTATAGTGATCTAAATTCTGGTTAAGTTTCATAGTTCTAGGTCAAATATATCAAAAGTTATGATGCAGAAATTGCCATATTTATAGTACCCTATATAGTTAACACTAGAAACTTCTAAGGGCCATAACTCTGGTGTTACTTGGGCAATCTGATTGAAACTTCACGGGCCGCAAGAACTCATAGTGGTGAACATGTATATGAAGTTTTAAAGAAATATTCCCAACCATTTCCTAGATATGGCTCCGGACGGACGGAAAGACGGACGGACAACGCCAAAACTATATCCCTCCGACTTTCGTCGGGGGATAAAAAGGAGGAATGATTCCTGAAATATTGGTGCTAGAGGCTTGGGCCTTATGCAGTATGATATGGGTGATGATGAGGAATAATTATTTTCAGTTTGAAGCAAATCCATCATGTATTCTCTATATCACCGAGATATTTCCCGTTTTTGCTTACCGTGTAGATGAGTGCTAACTATTAATTGTCCGTGCGAAATGGCTGTCCGTAGTAACAATTCCGGATAAATGGAAACGTATATCTCAATCACAGCCGGGATCATAATGTATAAGGGGATCCAATCATCGTAGCTGCATTCATTTCGATATAGAAAACCTGTGTTAAAAAATTACAGAATAACAAACAAATTTAACCAATTTTGCCTATAACATATTTACAGTTTAATCAGTCAGTAAGAAATGAATTATTTGAAAACGAATATATTGCAGAATTCCATGCCACTCTTTAGACTAATTTTCATGGACCACAATTTAACCACTTTTTATTTCATTTTTTTTTAGATTTAGAACACTTACTAGTAAATTATTATATAAATTAGCAGCATTTAGGATAAGTATATATATATATATATATATATATATATATATATATATATATATATATATATATATATATATATATACTGTACATACATAATTAGAGTAGCATTTGGCTAAGTATATACAAATGTATATAATTATTTTACCTACCTTTTCTTAAAGGCTACAGTATGTAAAAAAACAACACCAATACCATATAGCATGAAATTGACATCAATACATTTCTAAGGGAGCGGTGGTTCAGTGGTTAAGGTGTCGGCCGCTCAACCCGGGGGTCGTGGGTTTGGACTTTTCACTTTTTATTGGGTGTTGCTATTGGATACTGAAAATAAGTTAAAGACCGACAATTCTCTAATTGGGTTTTATTTCTACTCAACTCCCGCTTCTATTGTCATGACGTGTTAACATGATTTACACAAGGTAAACGATTTTCTATAATTCTTATTTATTTATTTTGTTGGGTTTAACGTCGCACCGACACAATTTTAGGTCATATGGCGACTTTCCAGCTTTAATGGTGGAGGAAGACCCCAGGTGCCCCTCCGTGCACTATTTCATCACGAGCGGGCACCTGGGTAGAACCACCGACCTTCTAGTTACTGTTTTCTACCATACTTCTGTATTTTAGAATACATAATTTTGAAAACAAAACTCATTCTAAATCCATTGAAAACAGTTGATAAAGGCTTTTGCATAATTTGCATATGTACAAACCTGTTGCTGAAAAGTGCATGAAAAAAAAAAAAAACAAAAAAAAAAATAATAAAATAAAATTATGGGAAAACATATCTAACAGCTCATAAAAAACTGTAAAATTAACCTAATACGAACACGGTTTTAACGAATTTTCGTTTATAAGAAACAATAAAAAATGCATTGTAAAGACAGAGGCTATTGGAGGGAATAGGGGTGTGGGTGGGGCTTGAGTTGCTCATCTATAAGCTGAATGTAATTCAATATCATAATGTTATCAGTGGATCATTTTTATATGATATACTCGGGCAGAAAAGGTGGTCCTTGGTTTTAAAGTGTTAGTGCAGTCGATGAAATGAGATATGAAACTAACCAGAGGATACAATTTTAAAAGTACATGCTATTAGACATCCAGAATGGACGGATTGAATTATCGGTTTCCACAGCGCCATTAGAAAATAAAAGCGTATAAAGATAACGTAGATGCACACACCTAGTACAATTTTTGATACATTCAGAAGAATATGTATAGTGTATAGGAGTTCTTGAGCACCCAACATTTGTATCTTCTTCAAAAGCAACCTGAAAAATGTTTCACAAACATACAGTTAACAAGTCAGATAGAATTCAGTTACTAACTAATTAAATATATTTCTAAAACACAAAAAGATTTATTCTAGGTCATATGGCAATAAAAAAGCCCCTATATGTATACTAAGAGGATATTATTCTGGAGGAAAAAATAATACATAAAATGCTTAATTCGCATGTTTTCGAGTTGCTTATATCATACAAACATATAGTGGATGTAAATAGTCCATACCGGACGATGCAGCAAATTTGGTTCAATTTCCACGCAAATGTTACATAAACGGTAAAAACCGTTGTCCGAAATGATTTGTTTTAAAATATACATGTATATTGTTGTTGTTGCTTATAAAAGCCATACTGAAAATAAGTTTACGTTTCATTGTTTTGTTATGTACACTTTGTATGCTACATCTACCTTCATTAAGTAAATTTTTTATCATTATTATGATTATTATTATTATTATTATAATACTTCCATTAAAATTCCACAGCCGGTTTTGTAAGCAAACTGTTTCCCGTCATTACATCGCAAAAATTAGTATTTTTCGACGCGGCACTAGAAAGGACGGTAACTTTCTCGCCTCTTTGTTAGTTTAAACATATTTATTCCCAAAATAGAGTACATTATATTTATACGTATCACATACTGTAGTGAAGACAAAACAGGAAACGATAAGAATGGAAGACAAGTCTTATAGAATTCTTCTCCTTTGCGGACAAAATATAACTGTATGGGCATATCGAGCTTCAATCTGTAATGGGGCTAGGAATATAGTCTTAAGATATGAAAAAATAAATATATGAAAAAAAAATTTTTGAAAAAAAAAAAAAATAATAATAATAAATCGCTGTGAATGTAAAAAATGGAAAGGGGACAATGTATATGGAAGAAGGAAAGTATTCACATAAATGTAGAGATTAGAACAAGTCAAAGGTAGAATAGAAGAGAGAAAGTGGGAAGAAATGGGAATGTCTTAGGGTTGCTAACCAAATATCTTACTTTCGGAAATATATGCCTGTACATGAGTAAATATAGTCATGTTATCCTGATCAGATAGGTCTGGGTTTCCAAACAGAATAGTATCCAAGTCAATTTCGAAATTCCGCAGATTATTAAGAAGATCGTTGCGACAAAGATCGAAATTTCTGCATTCAAAAAAGAAATGGAAATTAGTTTCCATCTGTCCACACTGGCATAATGGTGTAGGAGAAATACTTTTTAGGTAAAGATGTTGATTCAATGCACTGCACTTAGTTCGTAGTCGTGTATGGAGCACCTGGAGTTTTCTAATTCCGGTGTAGTAATAGGCTGGAGTACGCTTCTTGTTTTTATTTAGATTACTTTTAAATGATGAAAGTGTTTCCAAATTACGGATATCTGGTCTCAATAAATTCCAATCACGTACAACGGAAGGCAAAAAAGAATTGAAATATAAAGATGTTCTTGCAGGTACACCATGGATATTTCAGAGTTTCTTAGGTTGTAGCGAGTATCACCTGAGTCAGGAACTAGAAAGGATAGATATGCTGGAGTCAGATTAGATTTCATTTTAAAGAACATAAGAAGTCGATGTTTGTAACGTCTATCGGAAAGTGGCTCCCAGGGTACTTCTCTCTTTAGGTTTTCCAAAGAAACAAGTTTGGTAGCTCCGGAGACTATTCGAGCACATTCATTTTGAATTTGTCAAGTTGATCCATTTCATACTTTGTACAGTTACCCCACACCACGTCTGCATATTCGAGTATTGGCCTTATGAAAGAAATATATATAGTTTCAAGGGAGCGACGGTCAAGTGAGAATTTCAATTTACGCATTATATTAACCCTCTTCCAAGCTTTTGCTACAATGTAGTTGATATGAGAATGCCAGCAACAATCATTTGACAGGAATACACCAAGATGTTTATGTTCGAGTACCTCTGGAATAATCTGGTTAAACATTCGAAGAGGAGGGTGTAGTTGAAAATTTCGTTTTCTTGAAATTAAGAGCGCTTCTGATTTGGAGGGATTAAATTTAACAAGCCATTTTTCTGCCCAAGATGAAATTGTTTGGATATCAGACTGGAGAAGATTTGCCGCAATGTCCGGTTGCTGAACTATAATGTAAAGACTTGTGTCATCAGCAAACAAGTTGATGCATGATCTAATTTCATCAACGATGTCATTGATAAAGATAAGGAAAAGAAGAGGCCCGAGAATTGAACCCCGTGGAACTCCAGCTTTGAGAAAAGCCCAGTTCGATTTGACACCTGGCAGTACAACACGTTGACGTCTATGTAAGAGATAATCCTGAAACCACATATGAAGAGTACCTGAGATTCCTGCGTATTTTAATTTACATAGTAATCCTTTGTGCCAGACTTTGTCAAAGGCCTTACTTATATCGAAAAATACCGCACGAACCTCTAGACCGTTATCTAGTATGACGTACCGTTTGGGTCAAAAGTCTGAAATCGCTCGAGCGATACCATAATACACGGTTAGCGTGTAAATTTACACGCTTACCGTGTAAATTTACACGCTTACCGTGTATTTCAATCGGTAGATCTATAAAAGTACACGCTCACCGTGTATTTTTACGCGTTTACCGGGTAAAATATACGCTTAGCGTACAAATTTATACGCTTAGCGCGTATCGCTCGCTTGAGTTACACTTTTAAATAAATTAGCCAATCAAAATACATGTTACAAAGGAAGATATTTATAAAGTTTATGATTGAATTATTACTTTTAAGGAAACATACATAATATTTTCATTATATTACGAAATGTTTTGCCACTGTAAAGATGATTTCAGTCAAGTAATTTATTCTACTGTATGTATGCTTTGATTAAAGACATGTATATTTTTTTATTATATCTTACCTGAAAAGCCTGCTTTATTCTTATTTTCGTCAGAAAAGAACAAGCATTTCAAGTCTAATTCCACACATCATACACATATAAAACTTGTACTTTACATTTTAAAATGTCATTTGTTATCATATATCTATTTTTTCTACAACTTCAAATAATATATATATAAATAATAATAGTATGTATTTTTCTCCGACTTTAATGACATGTACATAATTGGGGATGGGTGGGGGAATCGAGCGGCTCCATGTCACTGAAGTTGCTGCTTTAAGTGAACTCATTACGTAACTCTTATGCAAAATGGCATGATAAAACATATGTCACCTAGGTTATCAGAACAGGAAATCCTTTCGAGGTTCCCTAATTAGAGCGGATCATAAAATTTACTGAAGCATATAAGATGGCTTTGATATGATACAATTTAATGCCTTCGGTCATCAATGCCACTATATATGAACGAACACGGATTAATATATCACGTGGCGGAGCTGTCTTGTGAAACGAAAATAAAAATTTCACAAGATATTTAGTATTCTAAAATCTGTAAGAATATATTTGGAAATTTAATGGACATTTATTTTTAAAACGATGAACGTGTAGTAATAAAAAATGTAAATTCGTTAGATATGAATCAAGGACTTTAACTACTACTGATGGGAAATACCTAATATCTGGAACAACTGATACGTATTAGACCTTCCTGCTAATATAAATCTATAATTTTTTATTTTTTACTTTACATGCTGGATCATTTTCATATTGAAACTGTATCGTGCGCAAAGTCATTATCCGTAATTTAATAGAATAATTATGATAAAGCTGAATTCCACAAAAATAGAACAAGATTTCAAGTCTAGAACACTCTTCCCTGCTGCTACACGCCCACTCCACTCTCTCTCTCTCTCTCTCTCTCTCTCTTAAATCTGACCGCTGCCATTTCATATTTTCAATTCATCCCCCCTTTAGTATAAGTGGATACAATATGAAAGGCTGGACTTAATAGAATATTTCATTTTCAACTTTTTGATTATATTACAAGTATCATGCATGCTTATTGCGACAGGTTGTAAGTTCTGCGAGGTCGATGAAGGAAATAAGACAAATACTTTGGTATAAATAATTGATCTTTAAATGTTCAATATATAATTATTTTCCATTTAGGTAATACAAATTTTAGCCATTTCGGTTTCGGCTATGAAATAATATTCTCCATTTCGTTGTATTTATTATCCATTTTAGTAATAAGTTTGTTAGTTACATGTACTTGTGGCCCGACCTATTTGTTTATTTTCTTGGCTGTACATGTACATTTTTGATATTTGTTAGTATAAATGTAAACAGTAATTAGCAATAAAATATGATTTAACTCGAAAAAAACAACAAAAAACAAAAACTAAACGCATAATATACATTTTCTAGGCTTCGTGCGGCCGGTTGCCGGCTACCCAGAAATAAATATTAACCATTTCGTGAATGAAGTTATTCTCTATTTCGTTTTAGTTATAAATTATTATTCATTTCAGTAATAACTTTGTTGGTTACAGGTACGCATGATAAATATTACAGGATGTTCGCGCGGCCGGTCGTCGGCTACCCAGAAATAAATATTATCCATTTCGTCAATGAAATTATTCTCCATTTCGTTGTAGTTATAAATTATTATCAATTTCATTTAAGTTTGTTAGTAACAGTTACGCATCAAATAAATAACCTGGACTTCGCGTAGCCAGTCGTTGGCTACCCAGAAATAAATATTATCCATTTCGCCAATGAAATAATCCTCCATTTCGCTGTAGTTATAAATTATTATCCATTTCAGTGTAAGTTTGTTAGTTACAGGTACGCATCATTATTCATACATAACTGGGACTTCGCGCAGCCGGTCGTTGGCTACCCGGAAATAAATATTATCAATTTCTTCAATGAAATTATTCTCCATTTGTTTTTAGTTGTGAATTATTTCCCATTTAATAATATACACTCGTTTAAGAAACTACTGCTGTCTGCATTTTTTTCATATGGATACAGAAGACGACATACTACTGGTCCGCGGTGAATGCAGTCATTTTTGCAGTTCTAAACTAAATTTTGATTGGTCTATTCGCTCGAATTCTAATTTAGGAATCGGGTCAACGAAAATACACGTTGAGTTTGTAAATTTACACGGTAAGCGTGTAAATCTACGCGCTTAGCGTGTATTTTATACGCTAACCGTGTAAAAAACACGCTTAACGTATAAATTTACACGGTGAGCGTATAAATTTACACGCTTACCGTGTATTATGATACCGCTCGAGCGATTTCAGACTTTTGACCCAAATGGTACGTCATAATCTAGAGCTTTACAGAGAGTATCGTATATGAAAACAAGTTGATTAACTGTGGAGTCGCCCGGAATGAAACCAGACTGTACAGGAGTTAGAAAGCGAGAATCATGAAGATGGTTATAAACATGCTTGAAAATAAGACGTTCAAGAACTTTTTCAATAGTGTTTAAGAGTGATATTGGACGATAGTTATTAGGAAGAGTGGCATCATCTTTCTTAAAGATTGCGCTAACATGGGCTTCTTTCCATGTGACTGGAACAGTAGAAGATTGAAGTGAAGCATTGAATAGGTCACAAAGAGGAAAAGATAGTTCATGAGAAGCCTCAAGTAGAATTCTGTTACTTATACCATCAGGACCTGCGGCCTTGTGAACTGGTAGAGACTTCAAGACATCTTCAGTTTCTGCCGGAGAAAGATGAATTTCATTTAAAATAGTGGTAGAATTCGTTAGACCAGGATTAGGTATCTCTATATTTTCGTCATCAATGTATGTCTGCTCTTGGAAGTAATCATTTAAAAGGTTAGCTTTTTCATAATCAGAAGACGTAGTTTGTTGAGTGTTGGAGTTATATAGTGGAGGAATAACATTGTTGTTCGTTCTAGAGATGAAGGATTTTAAGGTGGTCCACCAATCTTTTGAAGAGAATGATCCGTTTTTAAGTTTGTCTGAAAGTTTGATGAAGTATTGTGATTTGGCTTCACGAATGAGCAAAACAGTTTCATTTCGGACTTGTCGAAATTTTTGCCAGTGATGAGGTGAGTTTGTTCTCTTAGCTTTTCTGTAGATACGCTTACGCTTTCGTATGTTCTTCCTTATATTATTGTTCATCCAAGGGACGTCTGAGGGTCTAATTGTGACATTTTTATTAGGAATGTTATGTTTTGAAATGACTGTGATTTGATTGGTTATATTGGAGGCGTATATATTGATATCTGGATTGATACAGCTATTCCAATTGAAGTTGTCGATTTCTGCTCTTAGGCTATCGTAGTCACCCCGATCATATTCCCATATCAGTCTGTCAAAGCATTTTTGTTTCAGTTTATTAAATTTGAGAAGCCCGAAGATTGGAACGTGGTACCGTTGGTCTTGTTCAAGAAAGTGTTCCCCAACACCTGAAAGAAGAATGTTATTTCTGTTTGTCACGAAAATAAGGTCTAGAATGGATGTCGAGTGTTCAGTGAAATGGGTTGGTTCTTCAATAAGCTGTTCTAGATTAAATTGTTGCGTGATGGAAAGAATGTTTCTGTGTGGAGTTGGACATAGAGCATTGTAGTTGAAATCTCCAGTGATTATTATATCCGAGATGTTTGTGTCAACTGCAAGACCAATAGAATCTTCAATCAGGTTATTGTATATGGTGTCAGAACTAGGAGGTCGGTAGAAGACTCCAAATAGTATATGTTTATTATTACAAAGAACTATTTCCACCCATAGACATTCGAGACGATTGATCTCAAGGTCTGATCTACGCAGGTAATGTATATTCTCTCTAACATACAAAATAACTCCTCCATGAGAATCACCATCACGATCTTTTCGTTCAGGTTTATGATATGAGTGCAGCACTAAGTCTTCAGAAGTAATTGAGCGATTTAACCATGTCTCAGAAAAGGCTAAGATATCAAATTCAGAAAGTTCTGCGTATAAGATATCGAGTTTGTGTTGTATACTCTGAACGTTTAAATGTATGAAAGAAAGATGGTTTGATATCGCTTGTGCATACGGTGATGTATTTGACTGAGATGATACAGAAGAAGTTGATTCTGGACCTGGATTCCTGTGGACATCTCCAGCGGTAAGTAGGAGGCATACAAGCCATAATGTGAATGTGATAACAAATAAGGAACTCAAAGTATGCACAATGAACAGGCGATTATCATGTAGTCGGTTCATGTTCGGCTGTATGGTTCTTCGAGGATATTTTATATCGTTGCAGATAAGAGCATTCGCTAACAAAGAGTTGTGCAGTGACAGGACGTACTCCGGACAACTATAAATACTTACGAATAGAAGGAAGTGGGATAAAACAGGTAGGAAACCGTGGTATCGATACGTGTACGTGACGGCATGTTTTGGCAATAATTTAGTGGTCATGTGATTGAAAGGGTGGATAGTATGAATTCAAGAAAAGCCGTCATAGGAATGTGGATAAAATCAGGATAACTTTTATAGTTTACAACCCCGAATGAGACATAAAGGACAAGAAAGCATGGGACAGGAGTTATGTACCTGAGGCAAGTAAGAAAAAGTGTACAGAAAAATAGAAGCATATTTAGAAAGAAGTAGTAGATGAGATGTTATCAGTGAGGGAAAAGTCTAGTATTGAAAGCAGGCCTCCTTGAAAACGTCATTCGTCTTTTTAGCAAAATGGTAAGGACAATTTTGTTCAGACTTATTATCTGGTCGCAATGTTATTGTTAAAGTGAATGCTGTTTCGGCATACGTTTAGATTGAGAAGAATTCTATGGACAAATTATGAAATAACATATATAACGTACAAATAAAGTTTCACACAAATCATAAAAGTGAACATATTTACATCCACATACAATCTTGAAAACATTCTTATTCGTGTGAGGAAAGACGGTAACTAACAATCAACATTTACATTTGCTATCATATAAGCTAGTTAAAGGAAACATATATTTTAAAATTTGTCCTCTTTGTTGCACAGGCTCTTTGTGTTATGAAGAAGAAACTTCCCGACTGTACTAAAGAGTACATTTTATCTAAATCCATTTTCTTTTGTTCCATGCTTATTCTTAAAAATAATTATCGTTTTAATAATATTTCGACTCATATAATTTATATCAATATCACAAGAATTGATAACATTTTACAGAAATTATTATAATACCGCTTGAAGGCATTTGGAATTTTGCAAGTTTCTTTTTGAAATGGACTACTTTTGTATATTAAATTTCTAAAGGACCTAGATCCAGAATAAACTGTGTAAGAAATTTCTGTAATGGAGATAAAAATGTCGAGTATGGTAGTATAACTTGTAAAATATTTAAAAAGTCTAACATTTCTGTGAACGAAGAACGAAACTAGTTGTTTGTGTTTGTGTTTTGTATTTGATTTATTGACAGCAGCAAAATCAGGACATATTGCAACTTCTATTTTTAATAGCTGAGGAAGACACGACGCGTTCAGCTACAATTACGTCCGATAACATGTATTTTTAGTCGCCAATACATTTACAAAGACAAATTTGATTGGTTGATCAGTTCATTTTTGTTTATAGCCGTCCTCGCTTAATTATCTTTGATATAAAAAAATAACATGTATTTTTCAGTCGCCAGTACATTTACAAATATTAACATTCGCCCTATTCTTTTCCACTGAAAATTATGACGTTCATTTCGTATGAACAGCAAAAGGCAGCGCGTGAAAGTTACGTCATCGCTGCTTAGTGATAACGGGTCGCTGTTTTGACGAAGTCCGCGTATAGTCAGGGAGAACGTTCCTTAGATGACGTCGCGGTTGTTCCGTCTGGTGAACAGAATGGCCGGGAAGCTGATTTTAATGTTAAATGCAACAAAATGCGTGCAATTTGTAATTTAATCTTGTTTACAAATGGAAACGAAATATAATGTAAATATAAGAAACGAAACTTTTTTTTCGGTGTTCATGCGAAATGAACGACAGAATAGGATCGGCAAATCCATGAATCGCTAGCGCGCGATTCATGGATTTGCCGATCCTATTCTGTCGTTCATTTCGCATGAACACCGAAAAAAAAAATTCATTTCTTAAATAACATAAGCTTTTTAACCGACTATAAAACAGGTGTATGACAAGAAATTTGAAATGCCTGCAAATATGAATTAATAATTTACCACATAAAATCTACAAGAAAGGTGTTAATCCTACCAAATGAGGTTCAACCCTGTCTTTAAAAGGGAAGAGATAGTTACGATGTGACAATGATTAATGGATAAAGGTGTTACAGTTAAAACATCTTAAAAATGAAGAGAAAAAAAAAAGAATTAACAAATCCTATCAATAGGATTGATAAGCACTGTGGCAACGTTAAATGTCGCAACGCCGCTAAATGTCGCAACCACCATTAAATGTCGCAAGGTTGACGTTAAATGTCGCAACCACCGCTAAATGTCGCAAAATCGTCTACCGCTAAATGACGCACCTTTGTAGGGATAATACACGTTTTTTTGTGTATTAACGTCTGCAGAAGCCCGCGGGATTGTTTGTGACCGAGACCGAAGGTCGAGGTCACAAACATATCCGAAGGGCTTCTGCAGGCGTTAATACACAAAACAAACGTGCATTGTCGCTATTCTTGCATAAAAAAACATTACACGACGACTAAATGCATTGTTTTCAGGTGTGATGACTTGACGATTCCGGTACATTTTTATTTACCATTCTTGTTGTTCTTGGAAACGGTAAACATGTTTTAAATATCCATAACCGGGGCACACATAACAACAACACTACTAAAAGCGTGATTTGAAGGTTTTTGAGCATCTTATTTTTAATTTTAGTTATTACAAACGTTACATTACACATAATTTTGCATATAACTAAAATATTTGATAAACAGGAACGCAATTATTTTAAGAACAACAACTTTACATTCGAATTATTTTGAGTACGAACAAACAGAGTACGGATGAGTACGAAGCTAGTGACTAGCTTTCGAGGTTTATTATATGAATTCTGCGAACAATCAGGTAAAAACAAACCGACTGATACTAACAAAAATCATAAATATAATACCTAAAAACGGGCAATAGCACAAGTTACACGCGATACTTATTTATTCACAGTTATTTACAATAACTGAACAGACGCTTTGTAAAGGGAGTAAACTCTAAGAGAAGCTAGAGCGTACATTGATGGGGGCAGTACGTTTGCAGGCGCGTAGCTGGGGCATTTTTCATAGTACGCAGAGGTAATGCTGGGGTCGAGGTATCCTCCTCTGATTATTTTTTTAATGTGAAAACGGCAAATTGTGCATTTTAAAAATAGTATATTTTTTTAAGCAAAAATATTGCACAAATATCTTTTTTTCTCATTTCTTTTATATAAAATGTATGGTTTTACTTTGTATTCGTATAATATTACACATGTAAACTGCTGTTCATGTACATGTGTGCAAGTATTTAAACAAAAGTTTTTTTTAAACAGATGTCAAAATATCATTATGATTGGATAAATCATTCAAGGGATATGTCTATAAGTAAATGTACGATAGTTGTTAAAATGAATTTTACCGTCACTCTAGCTTTGCCATCGTGATCCTGCGCTTCACGTATCGCCTACCCAATGATGTCGAAGAGCTAGACCACGATGGCAAAGTGCGACGCGATTGCAAAGTGCAAAACAAATTATCGATTTCACGCTTAGCTATCGTGATCTCGTGTGGGGCCACGACAGCAAAATGCGAGATCGCAAAATTCCGTGCTTCACCATCGCGTAATAGCGAAGCGAGAAGAGCGGAATAACGGTGGCGAAGCGTGAGATCACAATGGCGAAGTGCGAAATTAAGAAATTTTCGCGATTTTGTGCTTGTGATCTCGCGCTTTGCCGTCATGAATCGTGATCCAACGCTTCGCTTATCACCTGTGCATGATGGAGAAGTACAAAACGCAACATTACGATTGCGAAACGCGGAATTGCAATGGCGAAGAGCGAAATTACGCCATTGTGATTTCACGCTAGTGTAATCATTGTGAACAGAGTTAACTTCAAATATAACGAACATAGTTAAAATGAATTTTCGGTAAATTTTCTATTATAAGGAACAATTTAAAATGTCCTATTTTAGCCCTTCTTTGATCTATGTAAACAAACATGGTTTGTAAGGAACATATTTTCATGTCCCAATGTTAAAATATACATTGAAATAACATATATCAAGCTTTAGCGAACCAAAAAAGTATTTTTTTCAGAAGTTTTATACGAGGCTTTAACATTAGCATTGGGTAGACATTGTACTAACATATTGATTCGTAAAACAAATATTGAAATCTTAGCGTGACAGTTGATATATCTGAACAACATCTAAAACCATTGAAATCTTGATCTGATTGTTTTTAAGAATGTAGTTTAACGTCTTCTGAAATATAATTACATATAATTTAGCTACCTAATCCGCCATTAAAATATATAATCATCAATTATAAAAGAAAGAAGATATTTATCTCACTGTGAACTGGATTTTACTGTAGTATCTTAAGACTTGTGGGGCAATGGCGTAAGATAAAATCGGATTTAATTACTTGATTTCTATAGGATTTATATTCTACAACAATGTGACCACGGACTAAATGATAATTTTACATACCTCTTCCTTTGTTAGGAAGAGGTCTATATTTTTCTGAAAGACCTCTTTGAACAAAAGAATTTTCGTGCAGTGGTCTACCTGTTCTACCCAGACCTGAGCACAAGAAAAATAAGTAAATACCATCTATCAAACACGTAAATATGTTTCAATCACATGATTTTTATGGTGAGATAATCATGATATGCCTGACCAAAATGAGGAAAAAATTCCAAATTTACAAATAAAGCCGTAAATGATGAAAGGAAAAATATGTATGTGAAATCAAAATGATAAGTGAAAGTAATGAATGACCGCTCTTCCCACTGGCGCCAGACCAAAAAGAAAATGTCCCTGTATATGTTATACCCTACCCCTAGGTATTCTATAAGAACCATGGTCATGAACGGGAAAATATACTAACCCGTTTCAAGCGTACATTTCACAACTTAAACGCGCAGTTCGGTGCATGGGTACCTAGTATATTGAAAAAGCGATAATTTATCTTCCATCGTGCACCAGTCACATTGTCTCAATATTCAATATTTCTGAGATAATCAACATATTTTACGCTTTCGTCAACGTTACAGAAAAAACTTGACCTTCCCTAATGAACATCCGGTCTAGAGGTCACGGCGGTGTTCACACGTTAGGCAAAATATAAACAAACAAAAACAGAATTTAAAAAATTCACAATTTTACACTAAAATTCGAAATGATGAATGAAATCCATCTTGTATATGATATTTAAATCGTAATCATACATAAGTCTACATCTGTTCTGTTTATTTTATTCATTTTTCACATTTATGCTGACTTTCACGTTTTAGCGAACACGTGTAGTAAAATGACGACTGACATACATTCTCACAACAGCCAATCACAATGGTTTTGTAATCTAGAACGGAACTTCACCAGGGAAGTTCAAGCAAGTTTTTTGTGTAACGTTGAAAAACTATAAACTACGCGTTGTTTTTCTAAGATAAGAAGTACTGAAGTAATGTGACCGGTACACAATGGAAGATAAATTACCACTTGTTTGATATCCAAATTACATTTTTACCGAACTGCTTGTTTTAGGTATGAAATGTGCGACTGAAACGGGTAAGTATATTTTCCCGTTCATGACCATGGTTCTTATAGAATACCTAGGGTAGGGTATAACATGTATAGAGGCATTTTTTTCTGGTCTGGCGCCAGTGGCTCTACCACTGAGGCAGACAAAAAACGTTTTACAATTCACCATTTTCCAGCCTATTCCAATCAAAACATTATTCAGTTGAATAAACTTTAAAACTTTGAATAAAATGCAACACAGATTTTAATAATATATGGTTGCGATTTGTGCCTTTTCATTTGTCCTCGATGTGTTTTATAATTACGAGCGCCTCTTATACTACACAAGTAATGCTCCATACAATTTTTACACATCTAGGGATATATCTTCAAAAATATCAGCTGCATTTATGATACGTTGTCACTACACATCCTCTCACTTAATTCTTTAAATGTTTGAAGTATAAGTAAGCCATTTACATAGGTTTCTAGTTACACTCAGTACGATCTTATATACTAAGGGTATATATTTCAAAAATTGAGTCAGGTTCTTTAAAACTACACTTCTTTCAAAGTAGGGGCACAGTCTCATACATATTTTTTTTAAATCGGTACTGGACAAACTTTCTATAACCTTCTTGTCTGAACTTTGTAGACAAGCTTCTACGAGTGAGAATAAAAACGATGTTCTTTCAATGAGAAAATTAGACTTTCAGCACACATACATGTATGTGTGCATATTTTCAGGACATCTTGACCTTTGACCTTCACGTGTGATATTGATCTTTGACCTACGGACTTTGGTCTTATGCCCGTCACGTCAGTGATGAACACCGAGAAAAGTTATTCTAAAATCCAGCCATAAATGACACACATCTGGCAAGGAAACAGTGTCCCGTTTGTTCAATAATAAGGTGCTCAGGACTGTCTTCCTGGAACAGACGTGTAACCGTAGTGGATTCGATTAAATGGTGCGAATTGTACACCATACTTTAAATTTTCTTTTATAAGTAAACGTCAAATTCTTCGAAAACGAGATCTGTGTGACCTTTTTCAAAATTATATCAAGTTTCTTCACGGAAACAGTAAAAGGTTTTAATCGTTTTTGGCAATGTTTTTGGTGTTTTATCAAAAAAATGTCCATAATTTGCTCTACAAAAATGAAAATATTTTTTATTTTTCTGAGGTTTCATATTGTCTACCGATATGGAAGAACTGTTTTGGTAGGCAGGCAATTATTATCTTGCATAAACCTTTCAGGTAATATTTGATGGGGTAACATACCTTCCCGGTCTTGCATGTGCACTTTAACCACTTCCTACTCCTATATAAACAAAATTACGAGAACAATTATCACGTCATAACTTCTAAAATTCTAAAAGTAACATAAATTCCTTACATGTTTATATTCTGTGTCAGAAAAACCTTTCTGTCTTTAAGTTCATTATATCATCTGAGATCTAATGCCTGTGATAAAATTTCGTCAGAATCGTAACCGATGGAATGACGGTATGTAAGTCGGGTATCGGCCTCATACATCGGCCTCTGTAGGAAAGACCTGCGCACGGGCTTCTCAAAACATCTCGAGCTCTTCGCGCTCTCGGTGTTCACAAGAAGCTCCTGCAGAGGAAGACCTTGTACTCGGTCGATATCCTTTACGTATACATTTAAGTAAATTATAAATTTAACATATAGCAGATATTCTATGACGTCTGAAAATAACTTAATAATTATTATGTGCAAAAATTATTTCTGTAATATTATAAAAAATATCTTATTCAAAATTCCTTTTAAACTTGAAAGCCAACATTGTTTCGTTCTTTTTTTGACATTGTGTTATATTTTGTTATAGAAGTTTGCCTGTTTAAACCGTTAGCATAGATGGCGTATGATTGTATTATTTCACACGATTATTACAAAATAAGTAATCAAATACATGTAGTAGGATAACGAAATAAATTGCAAAACTATACATAAATTGTTATAAAACTACAAAGACAATCGATGAATTTTTATGCATGTTAAATCAACTTATTATAAATCAGTTTGCTATACAAATAATTCCTACTGGTAAACTTGGGAACATGTAACATATTTTTAACGATCACATTTTGCTTGTCCCGATGAGATCGCTATTCTTCTTTTTAAAAACAGAGTACGAAGTAAGCAATGATTGTATATGAAGCAATCTCCGTTGCATGATTAGACTTCTTATTGAAACGAAATAGATTAGCAATTTGAATTGTATATGCTTGCCAGATTTTGACTACGCAGCTGCGTATCTGCGTAAAGGCAGCTACGCGCCTGGAGAATATGACACGAGTGTTTTTTTCATATTGAATTTATCAAACGAACTGAATAAAATAATAAAATGCAAGGCTCTGTCGATCATTTTATCAATTTTATAAAAAGGATTTAAAGATATTAAAGTGGAAAGTCACACACATATTATTCTTTTTATCACATGTGTCGAAACATATTTTTTTTTACTTTCTTTTAGATACTATATAAACAAATCAATTTGACCAACGCCTCGTATACTATATACGACGTCGACGTCAAAGCTTATTACACTATAGTGCATTATCGTTTTTATTTAATATGCTTTTTTCTGTTAAAACACTCTTACGCTAGAATGACGTCACGTTCGTGAGTGATCAATGCCACTTTTTCGTCTTTATTACAAGACTTTGGGTTCTCTGTGCTTTCAAAAACGTCAGCGTTAAGGGGGCGAAGTGCCACAGTCAGCCATTTCAAACATTCGCGGCTTGTTTACATTTTACATTTGGAATATACATGATACATGAAAGGTTATAAACGGTTCAACGAAGTAGGTCTGCGGTCGGCTTTTTGTGGGGGACATCTTCTCATTTTGAGATATTAAAAGAACTCAAGAATTCAGCTGCGATCGATAGGAATTTAATGCCTAAGCCCCCTTAAGCATCGATTTTTAATGCAGTTTTCGAAATTTTAGACTTTTTATTTTTTGAAAATGCGATTTGAAAATGACGCACGTGCGTATTTGTGTATGCCTAGTTACGCGCGTGGAACTTTGGGGTTGGAAACTGATACAGCTAAACATACTATGGATTACATTGTATCTATAATGCTACAAGAAGAGGTTATTATGGAAGAAACAAGATGCAGATGCAAAATATCAGTCTGCGCAGAAATACATACATACGTCCCTGGCAAAGCATTTCAAAAATAAAATTAATGTATTAACAGCACGTGAATTGCCTTGTTTGCACACGATTTTTCTCCCGTTTATACATGGGCGGATCCAGTGAAAAAAGTAGTTTTTATGCAAGAATAACGTTAAGTGTCGCAAAAATTTGCCCACCTTTATATGTCGCAACACCAACGCTAAATGTCGCACAGCAAAATAAGGTAAGTTAAACAGTCTTTACAACTAAGAGATAAGACTGGGTAATGCATGCTTGATTTGGGAAGGGCTGAATTGACCTTTCACTAATCTGCACGTTTGCTTTTCAGTGGCACCGCACCATACATACGTTATATTTCATATGTAAAGGTTTGAGCACTAACGTGGTACTCGCCACAGTACTAGATTTATTTCAGTTCTGAACTATGTAATTCTATGGAGTCCTGTTTAGCTCATGAGACATTAAGCTCGGGCTCCGTAATGTCGCGCGTTGTATCGCATGTCTTTAGTCGACCTGAATTTCGTAACGCAACAGGCCGGGGGCCAGAAATTGTTGATCGAGGATGAGGGGGGGGGGGGGGGGGGGGGGCACCAGTTTTAAACTAAAGCGTCACCGGCGACGTGCGGTAGGTACGGGGTTCCTCTATCCGTTTTTGTGGGAAAGTTTTTTATATACAGGTATGAAATGTTGGCCTGTGGTGCAGTTTTTTCTATTTTTAGGTACGTACTAGAGGGGCACTCCCCATATTTTAGGTGATTAGGGTCTTTTCCCATGGACAATTTTGAAATACAAGTATGGAATGAGGACTTTTATTGCATTTTTTGTTCAAAATGTCGGTGTATGGAAGGGGTTATCCCTGTCATTTTCGAGGGCTCAGGGTCTCTCCCCGGGAAAGTTTGAAAAACAGGTATAAACTGGTTGCCTCTGGTGCATTTTTTCTTACTTTTAAGGTACTGGAGGGGTACTCCCCCCATTTTAAGGCGTCAAGGGTTCTTCCCCCTGGGGAATTTTGAAATATAAGTATAAAATGTTTGCCTCTGGGGCGTTTTGGATCTACATTTTAAGAAAATATTATTTCCAAAATAGTTGGGTGCAACTTTGATGAGTATAAGTCACTAGTAAGCCAACAAAGGTGGAGTTTGGGTGGAGGAATCGGCTCGGGCAACAATCCAGGCCTGTTACACAACAGGATGTTTAACTACGCGACACGAAAACGGTGTTTTGTACCTGCTGTAGAAAACGAAGATTTTCTGTTAATCAGCCATGGGTTCTATTTCTTTGTTTGGAGGTTTACATTTAAAACCATAAGGTGACTATCAAGCTTCAATGGCGGAGAAAGATCCTATGCGGCCGTCTGTACATTCTTTCAGGTAAAGCGTGAATTTTGATATTTTTTTACTTTTAGTCTCTTAAATTTGTTTGGTTTAGTCTCATTCCCCTCATTATCCTACTTTTTCGCCTACCCACACATAAACCCCTCTCACCCCCCACCCCTCCCCACCGCTTCAAACGTGTAAATGTTTATATTTTCTATTAATTGTCTTGGTGCTGAGTGTTTGTGTATTAGATTTCTGTGTCGTTATTTACCCCGTTCCCCACCCATACCCAACCCCCACAAACATACAACACTATTACCAAATCGTATTTAGTTAGAAGAAACCTCAGAATATTTCTGTTTTAAAATACTGTCCCTATTACAAAATAATTTCACAAATATATTTCTTGCGTGACTGTTCAAGCAAGGTGTGGAACTCAGGTGGTGAGCGATCTAGGGCCAACAAAGCCCTCTTGTTGCTATACGTAACAGCACTTATCATTAAGATAATTATTTGTATTACATAAACCTGCTAATTTTTCTTCCTTCAAAAAAGTAAATATACACAAGGAATTGATAGTCATAGTGTCAAATAGGAATTGCGACATTTAGCGTTGGTGTTGCGACATATAACGGTGGGCAAATGTTTGCGACATTTAACGTTAAAGGTGCGACATTTAGCGGCAGACGATTTTGCGACAATTAGCGGAAGTTGCGACATTTAACGTCAACCTTGCGACATTTAACGGTGGTTGCGACATTTAGCGGCGTTGCGACATTTAACGTTGCCACAAGCACTTCCGAGCAGAATTTCTAAGCATAAAAGTAATCATTCGAAGCTAATAGCACATACATGAAAAACGACTGACTCTCAAGGACACCACTACATAATTTTTGAAGCAAATGAACTAGAGGACGAGTAAATGAAAGCAGGTATTATATACACAACAATTAACAACTGCCTATACTAGCAGAAAAAATGTTAATTTTGAACCCTGAAGAAGGCTAATGTAGCCGAAACGTTGGTGAAAAATAGTGACTTGTTAAAAAAGTGTTTGTAGTTTTGACTACTTTTAATACTTATATAAAAGCAGAAAAGAAAAAAAATGCTGAATACATAAAACAAACTAAACAACATTTAGCAGACACACAAAGGCAGAAAAAGCACATATAAATAAATAAAATCTGTAAAATGATCCTTTGAAAACACAGAACGCAACCAGCAACAAAAAAGCAGATTCGGTTTGATTGAGTTTGTTCCTGAGAGGTAATGAAATGTGCACCCCCCATCCCCACTCCCTTAGGCTCCTATAGGACCGGCAAGCGGAATTCTATTCTAGTAAAAATGAATGTTATCCATGATAGATATAACAACACTGAGTCAAAGCAGCAGAAAAACAACATGAATGTGCTGTGCCTCTCTTCCAGTAACAGGAATTGACTGAATAAGAGTTTAAAACTGACAGAAGCTAGTGCATGATCTATAATTATCTGGGAGAGATTTCCACAACACGGGAGCAGCATATCTGTAGGGGTGCTTATGTTGTAGTGTTAACTCTTAATTTTATTGAAGAACTCTCTAAAATTTAATCAGAAATTAAAACTGGGTCAAGACCATATAGGAAGTTGAAAGTTTCAATAGCCACATTAAAATTCGATAAAAATAAATGTGTAGAAAACATGTCGATTTGTTGAGCTTATTTTAATTCTTACCTATTAATTATCTACCGATTTCTTGCAAATATTACCAATATGGCTGTCAAAATGTGTTTATTGTCAATATCTGTACCAAATCTGTACCCTTTCATCAAATGTAACACTGCTGTTGCTAATACGGGCTTTTTAAGAAAGGATTTCTTGCCAGCTGCTATAGCTTTGAATTTAACAGGATTGGCTTTGCATTTTGTTAACTCTAAACCAACCAGTAAGAACATTGCTTTTATTTCGAAGAACTTGAATAACTCCATTAACATTTGGAGAATGAAATGACAGCATATTGTTGTTAGCATAAGTATATCAAGTGCTGATTTGAATTTAAAAAAATAGCATTTATAAAAATATTAAAAAGAAGGGGACCAAGGATGGAACCTTGTGGTGCCCATTTACTTATGAGCTAACAATATTTCCATCTTTGACTTGCTGTTTACGGTTTTAGAGGTTAGACTGGAGGAGATAAGAGGCCGGCTCTGATAATGCATATTCAGTTAATTCAATACATTTTCGTGGGGCTAACATTCAAAAGTTTTTGAAAGATTCATTAACATTGCTGCAATGTATTTATTATTATCTAGAGCCTGCCTCCAGTCCTCCAACAGTCATAAAAGTACTGTTTGATATCAACAACATTTTCTGAAAGCACAAAGAAAATCATCAAAAATATATTCAAAATGGACAGTGAACTGTTCAGAAAGTACTTTTATAAAACATATTTGCGTTAATAGTTGGTGAAGAGTAGGGCGTCATTTTTCTTAAATAAAGTAGTTATAGCGTAACATGATATTTTTTTAAGTTTATTTTTTTACAGAAAATAAGGTTTATTGATTTTTTTAAAGATTAAGTAGGTTGATTATTTTAGCATACAAAATAGGGAGAGATAGGCTTAGGTTATTGTCAAATTGAAATATAATACTATGTCATTTATATTTAGTTAAACAATTGAATGAACTGTTATAGTGAAAATATTGTTGAAACTTTGAGATTGTCCTTGTGTCACTTTACAGCAGTCTGTTTCAGTTTATCTCGGATGAAGCTAGCGGAAATAGAAGAAATCACCAAACTTCGTAATATATTTAACAAGATCTCGAGCTGGTTTGCCAAAATTTAACACTTTTACAAAAAAATTGTCAGCTCCTGTACCTTTTTTACTGTTAAAGTCTATAATTTTGGCAACTTAATTTGGTTTGACTGGTATACTCAAACTTTAAGCGATCTAGTCCAAACCTACTTTCTTTTAGTTTGTTTAAACAAAATTCTTTGAAACCTTTTTTTATTATTTTTAGTCAGTATTGTTGTAGTGTGGTAGAAGAGGGGGAGGTAATTTTAAATCTTCAAATTGCAATAACTTTGTCTGCCCTTGATCAAGTTTGATGAATTAATCTTCAACACGCTTCTGATGATTCATAAACATCGTCTCAATAGAAAGCATTGACATTGTCTTAAGGTATTAGGCCCCTAATAGTAATGTTTAAAAAAATGGCATTCGCTTGGTATATTCTTAAAGTTGACCTTGTTTCGCACTGTGTTGCAATTTTTAAACAACTTTTACCATGTCGTTTTTTATAAATTTTGTATAATCTATGATATTTCCTCAAGCTCAAGTAGAGACAAATTTCAAAGTGATGGCCACTGTCCAAAACTTTTGCAGAGAATTCATTATACCATTAATTTTGATCAAAGAAACGTCAAACTATTGGTCAACAATTATAAAACACAAAAATGAAACTGTCAATATAATTTTTTTTAGGGTGCCTCAAGTAAAATGATTTAATGAGACAGAATTTTAACTCAAACATTGAAAAAATAAGGTCTAGTCCTGTGGGACTGTTTTAAATTTTGCTCATTTCATTCAAAAATAACCTTGGGGCATAAGTAAAACCTACCTACATTCCTTCCAAATATGTAATCTAAATAGTAAAGGCGAAATAGAGAACCGCATGTAACTCAGTATTTTTAAAGATGTCTAACTGCCCCCTTCTGTTTCAGAGGTAAATTCACTTTGAACAGCATGAAATTGCTTATCAAATGAAAAATTTCAACTTTTGTACAATAAATCAATAATACGTTTTGAAAAAAGTAAAAACGTACTAGAAAAAAAAGGAATATAAGGGGGAAAAATTGGTCCCAGTGGGGCTTGAACCGATGCCCACCTGAAAAATTTAAGTCAGTAGGAATAAGGAGGAACACTATTATGGGAATGAATTTTCCGTTGTTGTCGCTACTGAGTGTGGTGCGACTCACCGAATTACTGCGGCCATAGGTTAGGTATAAAACCACTGTAGGTTTAACACTAGGTATACCTAACCCTAACCTTTAGTCAGAAAGTCATAATTTAGTGTAGCAAAGCCTGTACAAAACCATAGAAAGTAGTGTTTCCCTACTGAGTGAGTTAAGTAACTTTAGATTCAAAATTATCACACATAGTATTCATATTATCCTTGGTTTCCGGTAAATGATGCGATCGTGGTTCTGGCATAAAAGCAGTTGAAAGGTTGTTTTTAAAAGATTCAATAAAAAATTTCGAAAGCTTCTATACTGATTTTCCGCTTTTCATTTTCAGTGTGGCCATACCACGTGATCAAATGAGCACGGAACAGACGAAAATCGGCCTCGATTCAGGTATGTTTCCCCCTGATTTCTCAGCTTATACCAAACCGATTTTGATGAGACATAGCGCAAAGTACCCGGCATTGTAATAGCTATGTAATAGTTATTGTTCGAGGAATAGGTCTGCATTGTGTTTATAGACTTGTGAGGGATTTGTGAACCGAGCGAGCGTAGCGAGCGAGGTTTTCAAATCTCCTCACAGGTCTATAAACACAATGCAGACCTATTCCGAGAATGATAACTGACTTACCTACATGCTTCTTTCTTTTACATAGTTCAGATTGGTTTCGGATTTGAATAACGTTTGTATCGTGTATGTATGATAAGAACAAATAGTTAGAAGACAGAACAAGATAATATATGTCACAATTTATTTGATAATATTAATATAACAAAATGCCCAACTTGCTACGAACCTGTAAATATATATTTGTCAGCAATTGGGACATGACATCGTGCATTGCATGAAAAATCCGTGCATATTTGTGAAATAGT
This sequence comes from Mercenaria mercenaria, assembly GCF_021730395.1. Lineage (NCBI taxonomy): Eukaryota > Metazoa > Mollusca > Bivalvia > Venerida > Veneridae > Mercenaria > Mercenaria mercenaria. Next base: position 71,075 of record NW_026462612.1, read on the forward strand.
CTCTCTCTGAGATCATCAATGCGTGTCTGGTCAATTAGTCAGAATATGACGCAATGGTATTTTATGGTGTTTTTTTTTTTCATTTTTGTTTTTTAAAAAAAAAAGTTTATTTAGCTCTTTAATTTGATTTTACTTTGCCGTATAAAAAGTATTGATATAGATTTATCATTACATTATCATATGAAATGCGTATCATAATATACCCATTTGGCACAATGCAACGTGCTAAAAACTGCGCGGACACCATCGAGAAGATATAAAAGTCTTCAGTTTTCTTGACAATGAAAGTAATGAGTACAACTAATTAAGAGGTTTGTAGTTAGAGACTCTGTTTTGATTGACATGGCAACGATCTGAATAAACATTATAAAGTTTAATGTCGTTTGGTTCTCCACACTTGATTTACGTAGAGAAGTTTTCATATACTTGTGGATATCAAGTATAGAATCAATAAAACCTTGTACAGTGCAAATATCTAATAATATTTAAAATGTCCCATTTCATGAAGCATTCTCCAATCTGACGGAAGAGTATGCCCGTATTAAGGAGATGACACGGCTGACATAGTTTAGCATTATTACAATACACACTACACAGTCGGTATTGAAATTTTAGACCACGATAATCCGTAAATAGCCAATCGCAAAGCAGACTTGTATCCGGCTATATTTCATATACAACAGTAGCGTTGTATATATATCGGGGGAAACTTGAGCAAAAAACGCGTGAATTTCGTGTCAATTTACCATGTAGCAATACAGGCTAAAGCCGGAGTTAAATGACCTTGCAATATTCTCACCAGTTATAAATGGAATAAAAAAAAATATGACTGACTATATTAATATCGTAAAAATGACCCCATGTTATTGGATATCAATAAAATTGAATTACAATAAACTACATATTTGTAGTGTAGAACCAACTGGCTAAAAACGTAATTTACACATTCACTGAAACGTTTCCAACAGTTGTAACTTTTTATGTTCACTTGTTATAAAATAGACATGTCAGCACGATCCTTACATTTGCAAACAACTGGTTCCAGTTGTTCGAAACTTTAACAGTCGATTAACTTTATCAGTAGATTTCGACAATTTAGAAAACTTAGAAAATCAAATGTACTTGTTAAGGATTATAATAAACACTAAATCATCTTTACAGTAATATTAAAACATCATACTAGTGTTTCCCACCTACCAAGACTAGTATCTTGAATAGAAATTTAAAAGGCGGTTAGTTTAACAGCGGTTAATGCAGTGGTCATGGGTTTGAGCATCATTGGTGTCACGACCATGACATCTCATATGACCCCGGTACTGGTTTTCATAGGAAACGGACTCGAGAGTGGTTACAATAAGCTTAAAGCTTTCATCACAATCGAGCTAAAACAAATTAGATAAACTAAACTAAACTAAACTAAACTAAACTAAACTAAACTAAATAACAGCCCGTTAAAGTTTTGAACAACTTGGCCCAGTTAGAAAGTAGAACAACTACATCTTTCTTACACGAAGGGCACGATATAGTAAAAGGCGTTCGTAGTCCTACGAGCATCTACGCACTAACTATATCCTGATAAACAAAATAAATAAATAAAAAAATAACTAAATAACTATCTAACTAACTAAATAAATAAATAGATAGATAGATAAATAAACAACGTCACTGGTTCCTGTTTAAATAAGAACACAAAAGCATATAACCATAATTATTTTGTCACTTTACACCGATTGTTGAAAAGTGATTTCTAATAGAATCTGATAATTTGTATGTGATTATGTATATTACCAGTAAGCACTAGTCCATACTTAAAATGCCAGATTACTTCAAATAACAATATTTTTTTATCCATCATGTTTACCTACGATTTGCTGTCAGCCTTTTTTTTTGTAGTTTCGGAACCTGGCTATCTTCTTGAATCTACGTATCTGTCATCGTGTTTCGCCAAAATGCAAACCCCTCACAAAAACTAGTTGTTCAGCATGCAGTTCAACTTTGAGTATTTTTGAGAAATCCATATTTAACTGTTTAGCATTTGTGATTGCAAATGACTCAAAGTGTTTATGAACGTTAAATCTTAGTAAATCCGGTATTTGAGTAAAACTGAATTTATACAAATAACCTGCATTCTTTCATATGCCCTACTGACAAATAAGCGCTAACGGTACAAAGATAATATCACTCTTATAAAAACACGTTAATCCTAATTTCTATAGAACGCGTGGGAGAGCTTTCAATAATTGCAGTTTTTATGTCACGTGGTCTAAGTCGGATAGACAACTCGTGCCGTTGTCTACGGGATATATACAACTCGCTTTGCTCGTTGTATATATCCCGTAGACAACGGCACTCGTTGTCTATCCTATACGTGTTTCCAATACATGTGCTCATTAGATAAATCCTCAATATCTATGTGAAAATAAGGGATGTGTTTTGTATGATTGCAATACTGTGAGTTGCTCTAATTACTGACAAATGACTGAAACAATAGGAATTCGTACGAGAGATGGATAGACAAAACGACAGTGAGGTAACAATATATTCTTTTATTGTTTTAATGTACGAGTTGTAAGCTACAATAAAGAATACCCATTTTATGAAACTCAAACTGGAAGTTAGAAATAACAGAAAAAAATTAATTAGGTCATGAGTCATCATATACCTGTCAAAATTTGTCATTAGTTTTCACGAGCTGTCAAAATTACTTTTATCTCTCTATTCTGCAAATGCATTGTTTTTGAAAGTATCTTAGACGGATATTGTAGTGTGTAACTTACTTTACATTCCACATTAATATTTTGTGCTTGAAATTGCTTTGTTGAGCTCACCGACGTCACATATGAATGTCTATTGTTTTAGTTTACTGTCTGTTATAAAGGTATCAAATCTCAATATTAAGATATAAGAATTGTTCATTTCTGGTAGACAATGGAAACTATTTGGTTGAATCATAATATAACAGTTTTTGGAAAGAACTGAATGTGGCAACGTTAAATGTTTCAAGTTTCAAGTTTATTCATTTAGTCATGGCATATTACATGCATGAGACTATAACAGTATAACATAACAAATAAAACATCAGTGTGGAATGCATATAGTTGGTTGTTATAAAATTCATAATTGGAATAAGTAAGTTTTGCAATAGATACAAATACTTATATTTACGTTAATGACTAGAAAGGTAACATTTGACAGTAAGTAGAATACATATGGATACCACTTACAATACTCTGAATGACTAGAGAAAAAGACTATATATAGTTGTACAAACAACTGACAGGGTTTTAGTCATAATAAGCGTTAACAAGTCTAAAATTATGAGGATATGCCAAAATATGTTTTACACGGAGAATGAGAACGCCGCTAAATGTCGCAAAATCGTCTGCCGCTAAATGTCGCACCTTTAACGTTAAATGTCGCAAAAATTTGCCCACCTTTATATGTCGCAACACAAACGCTATATGTCGCACAGCATAATAAATGTATTTATTCTAGGTTTAAAGTCATCGAGAGTTTACTGTATTGAAAAGTTATTGAAGTGTTGGTTGCACGATTATTTCGTGCAAATTTCAGTTGGTATATAGCTGAGTTGAATAGTCAGTTAAATCATTCGAGGTCGTCTGCATTGCTTAACACAACACACACAACTTACATGTATACAAACTGGATCCCATCCCGCCCACCCATTGGAAGCTTTTTTGAATTTCAATAAGATATTGAAGTCTTGAAAAGATATAAAAGTTAAAACAAATAATAATGATAATAATGATAATAACAAATCGGTCGATATACATGTTGTACATTTTGTACACGGTTGGAGTGACATTTATTTCAATTATACAATAGTCATGCATAAAGGGAGGCAATCAGAACTAGAAAATTCAATAATAGTTTCAATTGAATTTTGTATATCAATTAATCATCACTCCTGACAAATTTTCAAATATTGGAGAAAACAATTATCAAAAGAAAGAAATTAGGAACTAAAAATAAATTATATTTTTATGTTCATAAAAGTGTGACAGCCACGTCATAAACAAATGTAATACGAGTTTTAACATTATTTCGAATATTAACAGCACATAGCACCGCATGGAAGTTTCCCTTATGTATTTTATGATGTGTTTGGTTAACTTGCTCGGCTTAATTGTAAGAGCTGATTTAAGTATAATCGGTACAGTTCTCAACACGATGTTGATAATAATACAGTTTAGTTTATATTTTACAGATTATTCCAAGAGTTGAGGAGTTTTTCTGGATACATTGTCGCCTAGATTTCTCGGGATGGATATGTGTTTTATAATGATACATATAGAGAACTGTTCTACAATGGACTGACGTACCACGAATGATACAATCATTTGCCTTGTTTAAAGATCTTTTAAAAAAAGAAAGTTACTTTTTCTTGTAAGATAGAAAGATACAGTATTTTACCTAAAGTGCAAAATCGATTTTATCATAGTCTCATTAAGATATAAATATATTGTAAGAATTCAAATGACTTTATATGTACTCGTATATTATAAGTTTAATGAAATGATATGTTCGGAAGACATACATTTAATGAATGTACATACTTTTGGCTAGCAATTGAACTTCTATGGAATACATTATCTTCACTGAGGATAATGTTTTTCGGCAATAAACTGTGGGGGTTGTCAGGCCGCCGGAAGATGGTAGCTGGTCTTGAGACTTGATATCTTTCTACTTCCCCCTCCCACGACGGAGTTAGGGTTGAGTAACCGCCTCGCAGCACACTGACTGGGAAAGTATATTCATATATGTAAGTTTTCCGTGTAGGAATTAAAGAAAATAGATATTTTATATGACTGAAGTCAGTTGAACAAGATATAATTATAAAGAAGGTTTATGTAGCTTTAGTATATATTATGTATATAAATATGTGCAGTTTTCGCTCTGTAAAAAAAAACAACAACAACAAAAAAAAAAACAACAACAAAATAGTATTATAGTTCATGCATGATGTGTTGTGTTAAAGTTTGAAATGTGTTAACAATGTGGATACATGACAATGCAGACAACAAATCCTAAAATGCATTTATGTATTTGTTCTCCTTTCTTCCCTCGATTTACTTTGATTATGGGATAAATAATTTATTTACGTTTGAGCGTAGCGAATTAGGAAATAAGGTAAGTTAAACAGTCTTCACAATTTAGAGATAAGACTGGGTAATGCATGCTTGATTTGGGAAGGGCTGAAATGACCTTTCACTCTAATCTGCACGTTTGCTTTTCAGTGGTTCCGCACCATACATACGTTATATATTTCATATCTAAAGGTACTAGTTTATTTCAGGTCTAAACTATGTAATTCTATGGAGTCCTGTTTAGCTCATGAGACATTCAGCTCGCGCTCCGTATTGTCGCGCGTTGTATGGCATGTCTTTAGTCGACATGAATTTCGTTACACAACAGGCAGGGGCCAGAAATTGTTGATGGAGGATGGGAGTGGGGGTGGGGAGGGGGGCGGGGCACCAGTTTATAAACAAAAGCGTCACTGGCGACGTGCGGTAGGTATGGGGTTCCTCTGTCCGTATTTGTGGGAAAGTTTTTATATACAGGTATGAAATGTTTGCCTGTGGTGCATTTTTGTCTATTTTTTTAGATACGTACTAGAGGGGCACTCCCCTTATTTTAGGTGGTTAGGGTCTTTTCCCATTGACAATTTTGAAAAACAAGTATGGAATGCTGGACTTTAATTGCATTTTTTGTTCAAAATTTCGATGTATGGGAGGGGTTATCCCTGTCATTTTCGAGGGTTCGGGGTCTCTCCCCGGGAAAGTTTGAAAAATATGTATAAAATGGTTGCCTCTGGTGCATTTTTTTTCTTCTTAATTTTAAGGTACTGGAGGGGTACTCACCTCCCCCCTCCCCCACCCCCACCCCCCATTTTAAGGGGTCAACGGTTCTTCCCCCTGGTGAATTTTGAAATATAAGTATAAACGCCTCAGGGGCGTTTTTGGTCTACATTTGAGAAAATATTATTTCCAAAATAGTTGGGTGCAACTTTGATGAATATAAGTCAACAGTAAGCCAACAAGGGTGGGGGGGGGATCGGCTCGGGCAACAATCCAGGCCTGTTACACAACAGGATGTTCAACTACGCGACACGAAGTCTGTACTAAAATTGTTTGGTTTAGTCTCATTCTCCTCATTATCATACCTTTCCGCCTACCCACACATACAATCCCCCCCCCCCTTCAAAAATGTAATTAAAATATTTATATTTTCTATTAATTATCTTGGTGATGTGTGTCACACCCAACTTTTTATTCCTAAGCGTCTTATCAAGCCATCCGCAGCGGGGTGCGAGAACAGCCGCCGCAAAGACAGACCTATGATTTACATTGAAATATAGAAGGATTAAATTTTGTTTCGACCATTCTTATTTTCAGTTTATATATCTAATTTTATCACTGTTCCCACCATAAAATTCATTTTCTTGTCTTTCCACTGGTGTATTTTTATTAATGTAACACTATTTCTTCTTGCTTCCAATTTCATTTGAAATCAGCCATAGTACTAGTATATGAAATGCAAGCAAAAACACGTTTTTCGCTAAACTTTAAAGGACATTTAATACTGTTTCTCCTCTGAAACAAATTTTATCACTGTTATGACGTGAAATTATAACAAACAAAAAAAAAAATGATGATACAAAAATATTTAAAGTAATTCAATGGCATCTTGCTTCCATTTGCATTTAAAAACGGCTAAAACTGCATTTTAGCCATTCTGTCCATAATGTTGTGTCTTCGATTTCTGTGTCGTTATTCACCCCGTTCCCCACCCATACCCAACCCCCACAAACAAAAAACACTATATTTGTATTATATGAACCTGTTAATTTTTCTTCCCTCAAAAAAGTAAATATACACAAAGAATTGATAACCATAGTGTCAAATTGGAAGTGCGACATTTAGCGTTGGTGTTGCGACATATAACGGTGGGCAAATTTTTGCGACATTTAATGTTAAAGGTGCGACATTTAGCGGCAGACGATTTTGCGACATTTAGCGATGGTTGCGACATTTAATTAACGTCAACCTTGCGACATTTAACGGTGGTTGCGACATTTAGCGGCGTTGCGACATTTAACGTTGCCACACTGAATATTCTTTGGTTTTTTGTTATTCGCCGGAAATTCAAAAAGTGACATCACCTTAACTTTCAGAAATATATCAAGACCTGCTTAGTATTGAATGTTAAAACTTTACAGTAAAGTCATGTTTAGATC
>NW_026462613.1:0-7983 GCF_021730395.1 Mercenaria mercenaria
ACTCTAAAAAGATAAACCTTTTGAAGGTATTGATGTAAAATTATTTCTAGTGCATTTGCATTGATCAAAGAATCTGTAAGCTTTTCACAAGAAGAGAACACATTAATTTCAATGACCTCACGTTCCAATAAACAGTTATATAAAGATTACAAATTATCACATCTCTTTTGCAATTTTCCGTACATGGATATAAAACAATCATTTTGAAATCTAAGAAGATCAATTGATATAAAGAGACATATATAAGGCGGAAGGTAACATACACACGCCAGAACAGTAAGTTTTCGTATGTAACGTAACTATGCAGTTAATTTTAAAAGTTTATTGTTTGAGGCACTGAACAATTAAAAAAAAAAACATTGATTTAAAACGATGGTCTTATTTTTGCTGGAACAGATTCATACGCAATTATACGATAAATAAAAACAAACAATTTCTTTTGTGGCTTATATCATTTTCTTGTTTCTGTGTTTAGCGTCTTTACAGATTTCCTGGGCTCTTTATTAGTACCAACCAGTTCTCCGCAAGAAACTGACAAACTTCCTCACAAAATTCAGCGGTGGATGACGATTTCATACCCAAAGTCCTTTAACAATCTTCGAGCAGACCATACGCCTAAACCTTGAATTGAACTCATGACGTCACGCTCTCCAAATGAGCTAAGCGGGCTGACGACGTAAGTATTCAGCTGATCATAGTAAAGTAAATCAGCCAAAACGTAATTGATAGAGACTCGAAATAGTTTATGTGAATAAATGAAATGGTCACTACTTTGTGCATAGACAGCTAACAAAATAATACTAATTTCATAATTTTGTTGCTGGAATATCAAAGTGATGAAAGTGTCGTAAAGCCTTGGTTTTGTTTTGCTCGTAGATACTTGTACGATAGAGGAAATTACCCAAGAAAACATGTCATGGTATTGTTGTTAAAAAAGGCAATAAAATACCTGAATGAACGGTTGCATGTCATCAATCTTTGGACACCAACCAGATCGAAACGGTCTTGATTTGCAAGGTGGAAAATCTGGTAGAGAGGATGAAGCTGAAATCTGTCCATGTTATATTTCTCAATATTTAAGAACGTCAGCTAAAAGACACTGTGTCGTAAATATGCACACGTCAACAGAGTAATGGCTAGACAATGTCATTTGTACAAAAAAATCGATAATGATGAAAGGATTTCATGAAAATAGGCCTAAGTAAACAAAATGTCCTTTAGTAATTATACATAATTATGATCCTTGTAGTATAGATGATAGTAAATCGTTCATTCATTCATAAATTTTCATCAACAGGAGAGTTCTTATTATTTGTTAACACCAAAAGCTCTATAATCTATAAAAAGAGTTTTAAACTGTTTATTTTCTTTGAAACAGTTAAGATTTAATAGTGTAAGTCAATAAATGCAGTTTCCAAGTAATTACTATAATTGATATACTCAACGTGTGTCAAAAGAAAGGTGTTCGTATAGTAAGAAATTTACCCTACGATAATATGGTAACCTGAACATGGGATAAGAAACAAATATCTCTCTTACCATTTCTTATACGCTCGGTAAATACCTTTATTTCTAAAGTATCAATGCTTCTTAGAGCAAACGCCACATAGCGCCCTTCCATGATCCTAACAATATTAACAGAATATATTTTAGAATGCCATAATAGAAACCAAGCTTCGTCCATGAGTTCAAAACGTAAGCTTAAACATACAAATCTCACATTAGTTCGATTTAAGTACCTGCAGTTCTAATAACAATTTTACTCCATAACTTGGCTCAAAAAAACTTGGTCAATCTTTAAGCTTCCTATAATTCTAATCAACAAAGTTTTCATAGGAGTTACAAAATGTATAATGTTAATAGCATTACCTTTTAAAAAGAAGACTGACAGATCTAAACCGAATGCGACAAGAGGGAATGATAGGGCATATCAAAGATTCTCTATGCAACAAAATATTCCATTTTTCTTTGCTGTTGAAGCATCCATGGTTATCGTATCACAAGTATCAGTTATCTCTACACCCGAAACAAAAAATAATAACAAACCAGTTTTGCATATATCTTGCATATTTATTCTTTCGTAAATTTAGCAAAAATAAAAACAAAAATATATATGTAATAAAGGAATTAAAAATGTTATTCCCAAAGAATAATAGTAAATAATGCATGTAAACTTTTCATTGCTACAGATAAGAACATTACATTTTTTACTAACCATAACTGTCCGTAATTTCAATCGCTGACACAGCTACCATTCTTCCAAGATCAACAATGTTCCATTGCGAAGGAATAATCATTTCTTAAATAAAGATCTGAATTCACTGATTCCACTAAACAATCAACGGACTACTTAAACTTAGAAATTCAAAATGTTATTCATACATTGTGTAGAATTCTGAGCAAGAAGACGAAACAAATGGCAGCATGACTAAATTATTTACGAAATGTGTTAAACTAAGAACCTTGATAAGCCATATATGAACAGACATCGGAAAATAAAAATGGTTCGATTATATCTGCTTTTAAAGATATTCTCTAAAAGGCCATTTCTGAAATAAAGTATATTTTGGTTGGTTCTTTCAAAATTAAATATTATTAAATCATTTTATACTGATTTAAGAAGAAGCATAACTCATTGATGGTTTCAGATGCTTCAATATTTACAATATATTGTGTTTTACATGGAATATTGCACATTGAACAAATGACTTCAGCAGCGCCCACAGTGTCATCAAGGAAATAAGCTAAGGGCTATCATGTGTTCTTTTTTCAAACAAAATCATTTAATTATTTTGAAAGTTTCGCATAAGTTAAGTAATAATTATACCGTAAAAAGAAAGAAATGGAAATGCAGCATCCTCATGAGTTACGCTTGCAAGATACACACTGTAAGCTGAAAATCAAGCAATCTTTCAATCTTTTTGTAATCTGAAGCCAAGCCACTCACATGGATTTAAAGATTTCTAGAACGAGAGAATAACCGTTAATTGTTTCAAATCTTTTAAAAGAAGCCGTACTTTCTAAGGGATTTAATTCATGAAATATTTCGAAGCTTTGTATCTGTTTTATTACTGAATTTTATACAGATATAACAAAACTGACGCTTTCTGACTACATTTTGTTATAGGCTATGAAATTGAATAAATCTTATCTTAAACAAGGCTAATTGTCATCCTATACTTGAATGTTTAGCGTCATGTTATACAATATGTCCCAGGGAACCGTTTGAATGATCAAAACTGCTAGAAGTTTCTGAAAAAAATATGCCAAAATAGTTTAACCATGAATCATATTGTGACCAAACAAATAAAAGAAAAATGTTCTCCAAAGCTGACCTCGACATTGGAGCTACGGGTCTTGGACTTGCGCATAACACAAGAACTCATTTTAGGGTACATTTGTGCTGTGCCAAGTGATTTTAAAATCACTTAATGAGTGGCTGTGCTATGAGTGAAAAGTGTGACCTTGACCTTGGAGCTAGGGATCTGGGTCTTGCGCATGACGCATCGTCTTATTATGGTAATCATTTATTCCAAGTGTTTTAAAAATTCCTTCAGTGCTGCCAGAAAAATGGACCGGACACGAAACAGACAAATCTAACATTTGACCTCTAAGTCTGACCTTGACCTTGGATTTAGGGCTTTTGGTCTTACGCAGAACACGACGTCCATTTGTGATGAACATTTATTACAACTTAGTTACTTTTTTATGGATGGCAGAGTTACAGCCCGGATAAGAATTCACAAGGACGCACGGATGCACGGACGCACACATGCACAGAATGACAGACGGACGGACAGTGCGATTTTAATACGCCACCTTTGGGGGATTAAAATATACACATCCTAAATAATATCAACGAATTGTTATAAACTCTATATATAAATGAAGTAATCCAATGTAAATTTTCACCGTTTAAATGTTCACCATTTATATTAGGTGTCATTTTAACTGACACAGAAAAATGCCTCTTTTCAGTTAAACAATAATATGATAAAATTTCAGTTTAAACTTAAATTGATATTGTTGATATTTCAATATTACAAATTTTCACTTTGTGAATGATGATAGGATACTTAAACTCGTAGTTAACACTATCGTGTGTATATATAATTGATAATCTTGCTTTTAAAACCCGCTGTTAGTTAAACTTTTATTAACAACCTGATTTCTTAGCATATATATCTTTTTCTAACAAAGATAAAGAAGAGCTTAAGGTGGAGTGCGACCTTTAATTTTTTTTTAGATAGATCTATGAAAAATTAACGGAAGAAAATTGAGCATATTTCTGATTTATTCCAGTTTTCCGTTTGGCTCTTATTTAAGCCACATTTGTCTGGTGCGCTGTCAAACTTGGCCACTAAAGGCACTTTTTGGGCGTCATTTCTTGGCGTCATTTTCATTGTTTCTGTACGGTTTGCAGCATATCCTTGTTTTAACTGGAAACGGACGCGAATGAAATTTGTATATTTTTAAAAGATTAAAATTTCCTTTCCTGTGATATAAATTTCGTGAATGATCTATGACGTACCTTAAGATTATTACGCATTAAAGCATCAGACTTATACAAAGCGTAACGTAGAGTTTAGCTGGAAAATTGTCCGTTTTTCAAGAATAACATTTTTTCAGGTCGAGGAATTTTGTTTAAATTTCAATCATAAATGCGCAAATATATTTACTTGTGTTTGATTAACAAAAAGTTGTATGTCACCGAATTCGTTTTTTCAGTACCACCGATTTTGTTTCCCCAACCCCGAGCTGAAATGAGACGTTATTTGGTGGTATTTTTAAAATTGCGCTATAATTTCGGCCGATTTCGGAAATCTTGTACTATGGAAGATGTTGTCGACATTCTATCGTAAAAATATACGTTCAATGAAAGCATATTCTGAAATATAAGAAATAACACATATACAGTAAATAGAATAATAGTAGAAAAGAATAGCCCCGGCTGGTTTTGAGTGCGAACTTTGGTTTTTGCTTCAGTTATAATAATTTTTATTAGCATTCGATATTGATACGTAATTTTAATGGAATTACTTTCATTAAAACATCATTAAAAGTTTGTATTATCTTCATTATTGGTATTTAATGTGAATATGTGTTATAATTGACTCATGCATTTTACCGTTTCAAAATTTTCTAAAGGACAGCGAGACCGTACATCCATGGACGATATCAATGTAAAATATCATAACCGTGCGCCTTAGATGTCGGATTGTTGTTGTATGTAGGAAAGGTCAAGAATTACCCACAAGTTAAAGTTTTACTGTTAACGGAGTTTGTCTACTATTCTTTTTAGTTTAAAGAAATTTAATGCTCTATATTTTCATCACTGATTTCTGTTTGTAACTCGTACTCGATTGCTGACTTGATATAATGTTTCTTCCTTTGCATATTGGAAAGAAAACTAAAAAGAGACAATTATTAAACAGTACCGACTTTGTTGTAGTAAGTTTTTGCAGGAGACATACCATGCTCACTGTGATGTCGAAATGCATTTGCACTCTTAAAAGTGTAACAAGCGGCAAGGTTTGATCGAAAAGCAACACTCAACTATTCCGAGATACAGTAGAAGATGTGTTTAAGTTCACAAATAATGTCGCAGAGAATCGGGATTGACACTCAGTTAGAAATTTGCAGCTAAGCTGATATGTAATGGGAAAAAAAACGTCATATCAAACAATCAACCAAACAAAAAACGATGGCGAATTGTGAGAGTGCGATAGTGAAGTGCTGCAGTACTGCTTCGCCATTGTACTGTCGTGCTTCGCCATCTTACAGTCGCGCTTCGCGATCGAAGTGTCATCACCGTACTGTCACGCTTAGTGTCACCATTGCACTGTCGTGCTTCGCCATCGCACTGCCGCGCTTCACTATCGTACTGTCGTACTTCGCCATCGTTTTGTCATGCTTCTCCATCGCAGTTTCACCATCGAACTGTCGAGCGTTGCAATCGCACTGTCGCACTTCACCCTCTTTTTCTGTTTATATACCTTATTTGCGTTGTACAGTTCAAGAATAGTCTCCGTCGGTCTATTGTTTTCATGATGTTTGAAAAATAAATGTCAGCCTGTAGGGTGTAATTCAAACGAATACCACCCGACCGAATGTTATTTCTAAACAAAATTATATTCAAAATTAACCTCTCAGCTAGGAAATGAATAATAGTACATGTAATTGTTATTAATTGTTTTGTAAGAAAATATTTTTAATCAGCTCTTATTGCAAGCCATGAAACGTTAAAAATATTTGTTGTCAGGTTAGCATCAAAAAAATACACTTGCGACAGTGTGTTGGCGAAATGCGACACTTCGATATGGTAAACCTCAACACTAGGATGGTGAAACTACGATGGTAACTCGCGGACCGCGACACTGCGATGTTGAAGCACAACAGTTGATTCCGTAGAGTAGTTCAACAGACTGTCACTATCGTACTGTCATTGTTTTCGCCATTGTACTGTCGCGCTTAGCCATAATACCATCGCACCTTCGGGCTTCCCATTTACAGGGAGTAGGCGCTGGCCCTTACGGAACACCGTAAATCCCACGATTAAATCGAATCCTTATAAAGTTGAAAATCATTTTTCTTCATATGATGCCCTTTCTGACAGGAGTAATTTAATCAAAATTACACATTAAACTCGAATGCTAACTAAGTTAATCATAATAAATTATAAAAAAACCCGAAAGTTCACAGCTCATAACTAGCCGGAACTTCATTTTTCTATTATAATTAGAATTGTTATTTTCTTATATTTCAGTATATGCTAACATTAAACGTATAACTTAACGAAATTATGTCGACAATAAGCTCCTTAGTACAAATTTTCCGAAATCGTCCGAAACTATCGGCGTAACTTTAAAATACCACCAAATAACTTCGCGTTTACTTCATTTTTCATATATAATTCGATTTTCTGTATATTTGATGTTTTTGTTATATATATTTCAGTATATGCCTTCATTGAACGTATATTTTTACGATAAAGTTTTGAAAACTGGTTCCAAGTTTTCCGAAATCGTCCGAAACTTTAGCGTAACTTTTAAAATACCACCAAATAACGTCGCATTTCAGCTCGGGGTTGGGGAAACAAAATCGATGGTACTGAAAAAACGAATTCGGTGACATACAACTTTTGTAAATCAAACGCAAGTAAATATATTTGCGCATTTATGATTGAAATTTAGACAAAATTCCTCGACCTGAAAAAATGTTATTCTCGAAAAACGGACAATTTTCCAGCTAAACTCTACGTTACGTTTTGTATAAGTCTGATGCTTTAATGCATCATAATCTTAAGGTACGTTAAAAATCATTTACGAAATTTATATCACAGGAAAGGAAATTTTAATTTTTTTAAAAATATACAAATTTCATTCGCGTCCGCTTCCAGCTAAAACAGGGATATGCTGAAAACCGTACAGAAACAATAAAAAAGACGCCAAGAAATAACGCCTAAAAAGTGCCGTTAGTGGCCAAGTTTGACAGTACACCAAACAAATGTGGCTTAAATAAGAGCCAAACGGACTACTGGAATAAATCAGAAATATCCTCAATTTTCTTCCGTTAATTTTTCATAGATCTATCTAAAAAAAATTTAAAGGTCGCACTCCACCTTAATATTAAACAAAAAATTCTCTGATAGCTTTCAAATAAAACTACAGAGGTTTATGCAGTTTACCGTTTTTCAATCTCTTTTCAAGCAACCATGTTTCTATGTCTGAAATAGATTTTGACTATTCAGTTATTATATATTCTATATTCCGAAAAGTTGCACTATACTTGTTACTGTAAAGTATGACTTTAGCATATTTTGTCAAAGTTATAGTTACTCATTTAACTTGTTATTCAACAGAAGTAATGAACATGTAAAAAACATGTGTATACGTAGTCAGCATGATGTTACAGAAACCTGTTTAAATTAAAAAATGATAATAAGATTTTGTTTTCTTAGGCCCAAAAAAAAAAAAAAAAAAA
>NW_026462614.1:0-72192 GCF_021730395.1 Mercenaria mercenaria
CAAATGTCACTGTAGGAAGCTTTTACTTCTTCATATGAAACATTTTGTGCATGCGATCTGTGACTAATTTGATTACAAGTTGCGAAAAAAATAAAGACAACATTCATGTTAGGACCATCTCAAAGGACTTTGCTTAAACCTTAGCGCAAACTTGATTGAAAGTTTGTAACTACAAAGAATTGATGCCCATAAAATTTAATTTAATTTTCTTTAAAAACAAAAGCGTTATGTCCCTTGAAAATTTTCTTTGCAGTTATACTGTTTGATACCATTTTAAACACATTTATGTGGCATTTGTTCGAACACACTTTGTGAAAAAAAAAATTTCATAGCAGTTACTACCATGTCAACTACACAGATTAGTCATTTTCCGAAAAGTTTATACCAAAGAGCTATAAAAGTAAATCATACTTCTTTGTTTTGAATAACCTACATTAAACCGATGACTTTTGAGTTTCAGTTAAATTGCTTAAGAAACTCTACGGTCCTTCAGTATTAACCATGGTAAGCTTGTATACTGCCGCGATTGGGCGTTTAGACTACGAAGCCGAGATCAATCAACTTCTATTGGTTGAAAAAATTGCGAGTATCCAGCCTTGTAGTATTTAATAATAGATTATGAATATTTTGAAGCAGCATATAAATAAAAAGTTCTGTGTCATTGGACGACTAAATATTGGTATGGGTGTCATGGTGCTTGCGTTCAGTGTTTTGATAAAGTTTACTTTAAAACCATGCGTGTTTGATTATATATTATGTTTGGAGTCTATGAAAGAATCTCATGATTGCGAAAATTAATTACTTTCTGGTAAGATGACTTTCCGCAAGCACAAAATACATCCGAATATCATAGCATTTCAGTTAAATATAGATTTACCTAACCCTAGGTTTGCATTGGAAATTGTGTACCAAGTAATGGTAAACTGTGTGACTTGGCCAAAACGGTATGTGCTGAAGTAATCGCCTTGATATCTCTGAAAACTTGTTGAAACAGGGTGTTAAACTTCAAAAACAAACAAATAAACAAAATGGTCGTAGTATGGTCTTCCAGAAGCACAAAGTATATCCGAATATTAACATCTGGGAATACCTAATTCTGGTAAACGGTTTAAGTCGGTTTAGTCTGCAATGGAATCTTGTGAGGTGGTTACATGAGGGAAGCGTTGTGGGCCTTGGATAGAGCGCCGGACTTCGTCTCAAAAGGTCGTTGGTTCGAATCCCTACAGAAACGAGTTTCTTTCACTGCCTCTCCAATCCCTAAATAGGCGCGAGTACTGGAAACCAGGAAGCAGCGTCGAGCGTGATTAATATAAACCTTGTTTCATGTTTGATGTAAATAAATACGAGTAAATTTAAGCTAAAATAGCCGTGTTTAGCTGTAGGACTGCTGAAAATGGCGTTAAAATGAACACAACAACAACATTCTTAATCATCATTTGAAATAATTCGTTGCTAAAATCTAAAGTACATTCAAAAGTTTATTATTTAGTATCTATTTACATAGTTTTATTTCGTAAACGTCCACTGGAGATGAATCATTTTTTAAAAACAGAAAACTTGGAAGCAATTGGTTTTACTTCATATTGCGCTATGATCACTTAGCGCACTATAATAGGCAGAAATATCGATAGACATTTTTCATATTTGAGCTATCTCCAAATTAAAAATTCAAATTGCCATTTCATCTTATGAAATAATTTTTTTATATTTAATGTGTCAAGACAGAATAATAAACACCTTCTTGCTGCATTTTTAATTTTTCAAAAAGACCAACTATAACGAAAATAAGGGATGTTGAAACTTTGAAGCCATTTTTCTCGAAATGGAAAAAAAGGACATAGCTCACTATAAGAATTATGCGACGAGGTGTAAAAAAGACTACGTCCGATGATACCTCAAAGACGATACCTCGAAGTATTTAAAATAAATAAACAAATTCTGTTGCAGTCGTATTTAGAATTATGGCATCCGTCATAGCTCATGTCAGCTTCTACTGTAGCACTTTCAAATAGTAGATGTTTGAGCGCCTAACCGGCAGATATTGTTTATTTATGTCTTATACATGTAAAGATAGATAGTAGCGGGATAAAATATACGCCTAGCCATTCGGATTGAATTTATGAGACAGTCACTTCAAACACAGTACAAGAAAAAAAGTAAAATAACTGGCTGCACTGTTAATTATTTATCATACAAACCACCAGCAAGCATCAATTCAATTAAAGAGTAAAGACGGCAATAAGTAGGCCGAATTTCACATTCCAGTATTAATTAAATAATAAAAAAGACAGAATTCCACATTCCAGCATGAATTTTATAAAACAGCTAAATGGGTAAATAGCCGGTCGAATGACATAATCCAGTATCAGTTCAATAAATGAGCAAAATTGTAAGAAGAAAACGCTGAATTACACATTCAAGCATTACCTCAAGTAAAGAGCATATGCATCAAAATATCTTTACAATTTTCATTTCAAACGCATACAATTGTAACGCAGTGGAAATTATTTTGTAGTGACTCTTTTAAACAAACTGGTTTTCATAGCGCTGAACTTACTCCAGGTCAATCATAGTGTTAGAACACATTTATTTAATAATAAAGCTGGACCAGATCATTGATGTAATTAGTATTTGCGTATTATATTTTACTTAATTTTACATCGAATTTCAGATTTATCATTTTCTCTTTCGCAATGAATTGATATTCATATGTTACGTTAAAAGTCCGTCGGTATTACATAATATGTATGGCGAAAACTGTCGATATGAAATTGTTTGAAAAGATTTTAGATACATCTGTAAATTGAAGTAGTTTCACCAAACCTGAAAACGATCAGTGCAAAATTCAAAGAAATAAATTTCAGATAAAATAGATTAATAACATTAAGGTGAATTATTGTTCTCCTTTCTAAATTATTTAATACAGCATCGAAGGCTTCATTTTCTGAAACAACTTGGAGACGTATTCTATTGTACCTATATGCTACAAGGAAATTATGGCTATCACATGGAAAACTTGAAAACACCTTCACCAGCTTTTCTTTTCTTATAGCTTTCCAATAGAAAGAGAATTAGTAGTAAAGTGCAAAGATGTAAATAATAACATTTAAAGTTCCATTTCTCTCCAAAAAGGGCTTGAGCTGTGCGATGTGAATTGTTTTCCAAACATAACCGCCAAAGTCCACCTTATTCTTTGCCTGTTTGATTCAATTCGTGGAAACGAAGCTTTAGTACGCTTACAAAGTCAAGAATAAAGGACAACCGGCTTAATGGTTTGGCCAAAATGATTGTTCACAATAATGTACCAACTGATGTTTTGGAATTTCGTCAGTGTGTCACTCTCCCTGACATAAGATAATTGCCTGTAGTTTTTGACTTCGAAATGAAACGAAAATAAACTCCTTATACCTGCAAAACCTTTGAATAACCAGAAACGCCCAGAAATCGTTCACATATCTTAATTTCTTTCTGGAGGAGGAAATACTCTGAAACCTCTGCATTGCCTCGATTAACATTTTTGTTTGACTACGGTTCTGAGTCCATGTGTATTCAAATCATAAATATTCAGTTTCACCCCTTCGTTGCCAAACGTGTATTTTAGTGATCAATATTTACCTTTCGACACATCCGTTAGTATCCGGGGTATCCCAGTTACATATATTTACATTCCGACTTTGTGATCCAAAAAAGGTTAAGTAAAGTTTCTTGTTACAATTGGATAGCCGACAGAAATCCCCACCTGGAATAGATGGAACAATCTGTTGGTGTCATATTTGCTTCCACAAAATCCAGTCTAGGTCGATACTGCCAGAAACAGTACCAATTTAAGCTAATCACAAAGCACTGAACACTATTTATTATATCAGCCGCGACCGGGAATCGAACCCGGACCGCTCGCGTTAACGTCCTGCTAACCACTGCGCCACTGATTCCGAGTGTATTTTAAATTTAAAAGATAAATTATGGCTCTTCCTTTGCCATTCTGTTTATTTGTAATTTCAATGTTTCTGGTTCCTCCAGTGCCTTCCAGATTTTCAATATTTACTGGCTGGCTCCTCCGTAGCTATCCTGTGTATTCTTATTTTAATAGCTTCATTTTGACTCCTACGTTTCTATTGTGTGTGTAGTTATTTTCACTACTTACATGTTCTCTCCTACGATGTTTTCCTGTATATTCTATCTTAGTGTTTATCGTGTTTATATCATGAATCCTGTTTTCATACACAGTATTGCCGCGCATGCTTAATCCATTGGAACCCTGTCTAATATTCACTGTTAACAATGCTAATCTGATCATTTTACTGTATCTTATTTTTATAAACATAGTTTCCTAATATTCCGCTTTGGTGGAGCGCCCGCTTTGAGCGCGGGAGGTCGTGGGTCCGATTCCTGACCGTGTCAAAAAAAAGATGTAAAAATGGTACTAGTAGCTTCCTCGCTCGGCGCTAAGCATAAAGAGGATATTGCTAGAATTGGTCGGTCATGTATCAGTACAATGTGACTGGGTGGGGTATCAGGCCGTTTGTCTTCGGTGTGATATTCTAGTCAGGCTGCACTATTAAGTTAGGCATTGTGCCCACTACTACCAATAGGCACCTTCGTTTATATGAATGACAAATTGTTGAAAAAAACAACGTTAAACTCTAACACACCCAGGTATTAATAATGTTCGACATTTTATGTTCGACATTCAAAGCAGTAAACTATTGCTTGGATGTTTAATAAAGCAATGCTCCAATATGGAATATCTAATAATTGGTACTTTTTTGGTAAATAATATACAAGTCGAAGCACTAATGAGTGAAAAGTAGTTGTAAGAAACTGCACTGATGGCTGCTATCATCTCTATCATCAGGTGGATTCCATATATATCGGACGTTTCGGCGCTCATCCTATGGTGCGCCGACCTGAAGTGATCAGTTTCCAGTCAGGAGATAATAAGCTTCTGCTATCCCTGTCTCATCTGCCAAGTTTCAATGGTTGTCTGTCTCTTGCTTTTGCCTTACCACCAATCCACAGTTCCTCACTCTTTAGCCAAGTCCAAAATAAGGCCTCTCGGGTGATAGCCGACAGCGCTCTCTTTTGTGACTGTCCTTTTAATCCCAGTCTAATGAATATGCACCACAGTGATTGTGCCGAAAATCTTCGGCAGTCCACCTCCACAGGAAACATTATGACCTCCAACCACTCTCAATGCAGCTGTCTGTGAGGGCCTGATACTTTCTGAGCTTTCATTCAAAGCTCTCCTCAATCCTTACTTTCTATGGTACTGTCAGTTCTACCATGACGACTTGCTTTGTTGAAGCTGACCATAGGACCACGTCTGGTCTCAAGTTGGTTACAGTAATCTTCTGTGGGTACTTGAGCTGTTTCTTAGGTCTGCTTCCAATTTCCAGTTACTAGCAGTGCCTAGGATCCCACCAACACTCTTGGCTCCTCTGCCCTCTTGTCCATCTCTGACTAAGAAAATTAATGATGGGACATTATTAACATTTTTCTGTGCACACCTGCCTTGCAAAGTGTTCTCCTATGGATGACAACACTATATCGTAGCGCCATTTGTATCTGTTATACTAACATTAATTGTTAATAACATGATTGTTGAAACATTTGTTTTCTTATATGCTACTTCAGGTATGTTTCCCGTGGCAATTCAATCTTTAGATATTTTATAAAATCGATATTTCAATAGAGTGGTTTTAATATAGCTGAAGTTTGTTGTCACAACCATTTCCATGCTTATATCGTCGGAGGAATAACACTTTACCTCTGCTAAAATTATTCAACGGTTTTAAATATTAAATTCAGATGTTAGTATGTTTGTAGGAAATATAAAAATTTGTATTCATTTTACATATTTGAGTTAAATACTTATGCGCAAATCAAAGTATTTCTGCAAAGTGCAATAACATAGGGAACTATTTAGATATTGTGAATACCTTAACACATTAACTGAATAAATTGACAATGGATTGGGACTTTTCAGTTCACAAACAACGGGAATTGACACACATAGCTTAGGTAACTTTCGATATACTTATTTCAATCTGCTTTAATTAAGTGTTTCTTTGCGAAAGTTTACTTTTCCTAATTCGAATAAGTTGCTTTTTACATTATTGTACTGTATTGTTTGGTGTGAATTCGAGATGAGATGTTGCTACCATTGTCTATGTGCAATTGTGTTGGCCTTCTTATATAGTTAATACAAGTTGAATCTTACGGCGCATGTAATATTTTTCTCTATTTATTGTCAATAATTTCACCTCTTAAAACCCCACTACTATGTCGATTAAGGGACCTTACCTAAATGACTTATTATTGGAACAAAGAATATTACTTATTATGGAACCCAAGTGAAATTACAATGGAATTTAAATGAATGATTTCTAAAGTAATGACTTTGTCAATTGATGTTTTTGCGACATTCTATTACTGTCAGCTTAAATTTCAGCGACCGCAAAAACTGTTTTCTTAACTAATTAATAATAAGTTTAATGTGAGTACAGTGTATCTAATTGATTGCAAAACAAAAAAGGCTATTTTGTTGTTAAACATATCTTAAGGCATAAAATATAATAACCAAAGATGTAAGAATAAACAAAATTTACCGACCGATCAAACTTTTATTATATACATTTTGAATTTTGGTTAAGATATCCGTATGTTCTGATGAATCAATTTTTGTGATATTGTTAAATCTTTAACCTGTAGTATAACAAAACTTATGTTTAATAAGTGTACAGTTATATTTTACAAGAGGATATTAAAGCATGTATACTCTGTTACATTAAGGACATTACTCCTTTAAAAATATGTAGCAAAGGAATTACAGCAGTACGATGTTTTACCATTGAAACGACGATGTTTCCTGGTGCTTATGTCTACCGTATGTCAGTTAACTTCGTTCGTCTGATATGTATTCGAGCAAAACATATTATTGTCCTTCAGGTTAAAATGTTTACAATGACACTGAAAACCAATCTTTTTACGTATAAAAGAATTTTATTTTCTTAATGCTTTATTTATTTATTTTTTGTTTCTTTGTTTGTAGTAAAAATATTGAAATATTTTTAAATCGGTTTGCTAGTGTATTTGTCTTCACTTTTAACAATTTCACCTAGTATGATATAAAGAGGTATTGCCTTTCACAACTTATAAAGATGATATGGTCCCCGTAGGGGTCTATAGAAATACACTCCGTCCATCCTTCCGTCTGTCCGGCTTCAAATCTGAATCCTGCAGAACGCTTGATATGTGAATAGCAGGCAATACGTAAATTATGCGTATGTGTGGTGGACGGGTTTAGGCGTTACCTAAACTCTAGTGGTAGAAAGTTCGAATCCCGTCCAGGCAATGCCCCGAGATCGTATAGTGGACTAAATTCTAGACTCTAATTTTTACCTTCTGAAAGAATACTAACAAAATTAATATTTAATAAATTGATTTTTATTTCTTTACCTGTTCATAATAAATGTATCTAATGTAACGTTATCTTATGGATTTAAATTATTTTGAAGTAATAGTTGTTTGGCTGACTAAACGTTCGCGGACGATTTCTCGTTGTTTTCCGCCACAAACAAGCATAATTTTGCCTTTTTATTACCGTGCACGGACCAGTGCACGACGGTTGGATAATCTTATCCAATAGTGTCTCTCTATCAGACTTGTTATGTGCATAGCCATGGAAACCCGACCGGAATATTCCAAGTGGAAATCGGGTATTTCCGTAAGCACTCGTGCAGACGACAATTTATGGGAGAGAAAGTATCAGATGACAACGGCTACTACATATGTATGACTTATGCCTGTAGGTCGTAGGTCGTAGGTCAAGTAAAAATTGTTTCATCTTCATACTTTTTATATGCTTTGATGGATTATTTTGTTATACACACTTTTGTCCATCTTTATGAGACAACCCATGGTCTATACTTGGCAGTTTAAGGTATTGTTCACTGTTTATGTCCCTTATAATTTGTTTTCACACCAGAACTTTTATATGCATTGAAGGTTTTTTTTCTTTATTACAACATAGAAATGTTCCAAAAAATCACTATATGTGTCGCACACATGACCCATAGCTCTTGGGCTCCATAACTTTTATGTGCAATGATGGAATGTCTTAGTACTGCACAAATATGTTTTCCATGATAAGACAATTTGTCGCGTACACGCTCTATGCGTGTACGTCAAAGTAACTATTGATAAGTAAAAATTGTTTATCTTAACTCCTGAATATCTTGAAACAATGTCAGTCCTAACACTGTTGCCAACAAACGCAAGGGACAAACACTAATACAGTCAAAGTCTTCAACCCATAGGGACTTTCATATTGTCGCTGTTATACTCGGTCACTCCTTATAGTCTATTTCCAAATTTTATCTTTAAAGATATTTTAATTTATCGAAAGTATCAGAAATAAATTTAAACTGATTTGTGTCTGCTAACGTTAACGTAATTTTGTTTTTACTCGGTAACTTACGACATTATATATTATCTATTACAGATCATTTCAGACAATAAAAGCAGGCAACCCCGATCTGATTGCGTATATTAATGTAGCAATAATACACTTTTTTGTGTATTAACGTCTGCAGAAATCCGCGGATTGTTTGTGACTGAGACCAAAGGTGTTAATACTCAAAGCAAATGTATATTATCGCTATTCTTGCATAAAAACATTACACGACGACGAAATGTATTGTTTTTATATGTGATGACTTTACGATTCCGGTACATGTTTTAATTACCATTCGGTTGTTCTTCAAAACGATACACATATTTTGAATATCCATAACCAGGGACCAAAAATCAACAACGTAACTGAAAGCACATACTTAATATTTTACACGATTTTTTATCTCTCGTTATTACAAACATAAAATTACCAAATATTTTTCATATTACTTCAACATTTGGTAAGTTGTAGCACGATTTCAAGAATAATAACTTTCCATTCGAGTTATTTTGAGTACGTGAATTGCCTTGTTTGCACACGATTTTTTTCCCGTTAATACATGGGCGGATCCAGGGAAAAAAGTAGCTTTTATGCAAGAGTAAATGATAAAGAAATGTGCAGCAGCCGTCACGTAAATTTAATGACAACGCTATTGGCAAAACATCAAGATAATTGTTTATTCGTGGTTCATATGAGCCGCTTTTGACATACTAACATAGTTTAGAGTTTTAATCACATTGGATATTTGAATGTGTTTAGGATCTTCAAATATATTATAGAAACAGTTTTAATTTCATAGCTTCCAAATCCCAAAGTCTGTTTTAATTTTTATCTTTGATGTGTTTAAATATTTTTTCATTATTATAGTAAGTATATTTAGTCCAGGAACCCATTGGAAATAAGCTTTCTAGTTTTCAATGACCATCCTAGGTTACTACACACTGCTATAATATATACATGTTGCTTCCAACTTGAACTATCTTATTCTAATTAACATTTGTTTCTATAATATAAAGGTACACATAGCAGTGATAAGCTTAGCTGTAATACAAATTACACAGTGATCTTAGTTAACAAAATAATGTATGTTTTACTTATGTAAAACTACAACTTTTAGTTACTAACTGGATGTTTTAGCTTAGATCCCTTCTTGTTATTTTAATCATTTTAAACACTATTCGTTTGTCAGAAGCCATACAAACACGAGTAGATAATCAGTTTATTTCTCATCGACCATTCACAAATAGGATTTTATTTGCATTATATCATAAGATTCAGTCTACTGACGTCAAAATCTGTCAAGTAATTACGTATATAAGAGACAGGAAATGCACGCAATCTGTATTGCACACCGTACACTAAATTATGCAAAGAGACGAGATTGGATTATTTAAAATGTATGTCCTCATAGACATAAAGGTTAAATACTTTGTTGATTTGATAGCATCAATCGTTTAAAGTTTATTTGTAATGCGTTTATCAAAACAAGATTATACTGTATTTATGATATCATTTTCATTTGTTTCGTTTCATTTAATTTAGAAAAATGCTTTCTGAGACAGCTACATACGGTATTATAAATGACCATAACCATGCTTCCGTTATATGCCGACTGCATATTCGACGTGTTCAGTCGTTATAAGAAGTAAATCACATTTTCAAAATAAACAGTTTTTAACTAATAAATCTGTTTATTTGTATTTCTATTTGTATTAAGAAAATGTTTCATCCAAATTAGACAGTACCGATAGGTTTCAAGTTAGTGCTTCTATATCTGGTCGTGCATTTTTACAATTTCTGCATTGTAGGCACTACAATGTCATCAAAATTCTACCATAAGAGTTAAACAGTTAATAATTAATGATCCATGTTCTAATCTCCCAGACTTAAGTGTTTGCGTAGTTTATACGTCACAATATATTGCAAAGTCATCATAAGTGACGTGTACTAGAGACTGCATAGACAAATGAACAAAATATTAACTTCTGATTTCTTTTATATCAGACCCTAGATGTTAATGAAATAACATTTTCACAGCTGTAATTACATAACACTTTTATTAAAATTTACTGCATATCGGGCAATTCCGTTATGCAAGGCTTTCCAAGCGTGGGGATGTGTTTTAACAGCATGTGACCTGCCGAATGACATATCGAGCTAAAAAAAAGGGAATGCCACGTACCAAAAACGCAGTCTCCCCAAAACGAAACCCACAGCACGCAGACGCGCACACCACAAACACATACACGCGCAAACACACAAAGCCAACAAAATAGCACACCACAAACACACACACACACATAAACGCGCACATACACAAAGCCAACACATTAGGACAAAACGAACAAACAAAGGAACACAGTGGGGCATCGCCTTGGAACGGTCAGTGGCAAAAACACCACTGGGGAGCTTAAACCGGTTTATGGTGCGCACCCAACCTCACTCTTACCCCCCACCATGTTCCAAAAACACGGGACAGTGTAAATAAAAGTAATCCCCTCCAGGTGAATCTCTAACACACGTAATGGAAACAAAAAGGCATGGCATGTAAAACACAAAAATGCTCGTGTAAAAATATATTAAAAGCAAACCTTTAGAACCAAAAACGTATGTACTCTATGCCTTTTCAGAAGACAGAGCAACAAGAGAAACACCCATAAGGGTCCGACGAAACAGGACAGAAGACAAATATCAAAACAGTTTAGTCCTGGTAGGATTTAAAATGTGCTTATCATAGAGTCCTCCCCCTCTTCCGTCAGACACAATCAAAGAGGGAAGCGTAGTGTCCAACTGTAAACGGGTTGAACACTAAACATGCGGTATGTCTCAAAACAGTTGGGTCGTAACCTCTTTTAATAAAACGTTTTATAATTTTACCAAATACATTTGAAAAATTACCATGACCCAAGATCTTACGAAGTTTGTAAACCACATCCCCATAAAAAACGGGTTTAGAAATTCCTTCTCGCAGAAGTGTCTTTAAATTACTATTGAATTTTCAAACTAAATCAGAATTACGATAGTAAAATTTAGCACAATATTTACGTAGTTTGTGATAACGGTAGCCTTGCTGAAGAAGTTTACTTGTAATATATTGATTACGTTCATTGAAATGCTTGACATGACTACATGCTCTGGCAAACCGAATAAATTGAGAAATATATACCCGATAAGATGTAGCCTAAGGTACATCCCCATCCAAATGGAGAAAATTTACAATACTAAAATTAGAATCATCCCTCTTGTCATAAATTTTGGTATGTATAATATTATCATAAATAGAGAGATGTAAATCTAAAAATGAAGCATCAGTATCCGAATTGTTAGTTTTAATTAACTGAAGCTCCCTAGGATAAATAGTAGCCACCAATTGACCAAAAACGGATTATCCATATTAAGAATATCATCCAGATAGCGTCATGTATTATTAAATGCAGTTATAATATCTGCCTGCGTATCTGGAGAAAGGCTCAACATAAAGTCTCTTTCATAACAATATAAAAACAAATCTGCGACAAGGGGTGCACAATTTGTTCCCATGGGAATACCAACTACTTGTCTAAAAACTGCATTCCAAAACCTGATGTAAATGTTATTCAATAAAACGGAAAGGGCTTTACAAACTTCGTCACAGGTCTACATTGTATAATGTTTATTAATATTGCTAGTTAAAAAAAGCTTTATCAAAATTGCAAGCGAGAAATGTAGCATTCTCTCTGGCAAAAGTCTTTTGAATTAGGGCAGTTAGTTTGTCATTTATTAAGTTATGTGGTAAAGTGGTATACAAAGTAGAAAAATCGTATGTACTGACTGTAGATACCTTGTAATTATTCATTTTAAACTTATTCAGGATTTCGCCAGAATTTTTATCGACCAAAATAAGTGTTTACCGTTTTCGTATACTTTATCGCAGTATCTTTCCACGTGGGCTTTCACAGCAGTTAGACATGATGTTAATAGTTTTGAAATATTTGTAGTTGTACAAGAGCTTGAATTAGCGATGAAGCGAGCTTTAAATAAGTGATGCTACGCACTTGTGATTTAAATAGAGAGTTTGAGATTTCAAACTTCGCCTTCCCCTTCAACGTCTCTCATATATGTTTTGGGTAAAACGTCACCGATATGCGTGTATTTTATTTATATCACACGTTGCTACTAAAGTTTTCCATGTAATATCACGTAAGCCTAAGACTTCTCTTTATTACTATGCGAAATAAAAAGCTTAGTTTCAGGATTTCTGCTTATTAAGTTATTTGATTATCCATATATATAATTAGACTAAATTTGATGCGAAACACTATCAATAGGTATAAGAATAATGAAGTTTTGTATGGCTAATTATTTTAACTAAATACATTGAATTGAACCTGGAAGTATGAAGTTATCAACTGATTTTGAGAAACTTTGAGATTTTGTTCAAACTTTAACTTCTACGGCATATTTGTGTCCCCAGGCGGTATCGATTATACCAGATGGGCCTTTTTGTCGTAAGAAGTGACGTTTTGAACGTCCGAAGATGTGATATCACGAAAGTTGAAACTTCATTCTTTTTACATCTACTCTGTCCACATACTCGGCATCAAGGACTGAAATCTGGATGGAGGCATATGGCATAACAGTCATTTTACTTGAAAAATAAATAATTACGGGCGATTATCATTTGGTGGAACATTTTATTTTCATATCCAAATAAAATCAATCTGTATCTGTCGGACACTTAATACGACAATTGCGTTTTAATTATAAACATAAAATGGTACTAGTAAGACGGAAAATTCTTCTGAAGTATCAGACAATTTCAGATCTATGATATCATGATATGAGACGTTTGGGATAACTCCATTCTTTAAATGCACGGAACCAGAGCCTGGCAGAGGGACATTGTGGGTTAATTCCCCCTTTGATTCTTACATTTTACAAAGAAAGTCGGTCTCGAAAGTCGGTGTGACCCTAACCTACCCCTCCCCCCCCCCACCCCCCCCTCCCGAAATTGGTGACCCCCTCTTTAATGTTGGTGTCCCTCTAACCAAAATTCCTGGATCCGCAGATGCTTTACTTATAAAATAGTATATTAAAATCATATTGTGCTGTCTGAGAGTTTGGCATTATACAGAGTGTCATTAACACGTTGATATGATCATTATAGGTTATTAACTTTGTATGTGGATATATGCACGAGTTCTGCAGTGGTAATATTGCGCGACTTTAGGAGCGCAATATTGTCCGCGAAAGAACGAGTGCAAATATCCACATACAAAGTTGATAACCTTTTTATTACATATCCATTATCAATGATTAATTTATATCTAAATTATCGTTCTGTCACGAAAGACAGGAAAAAATACGAAAAAAAAAATTCTCCGAAAACGCAATAAACAAATCAAACTGACGCGCATTAATATTTTCCGCGAAAATGACGTCAACTTGTTGTCGCAACGTGCGCATGGACGCCATGGACGTCATGCGATTCTTTCCATTACAACGTTAAGAAAACATTCCACGTCCTATATTAGTCCAACTCATGACGTAATTATAACTTTCATTTCATTTCAGTCTGATAAATTACTACGCGCCAGTATCTAATAGGTAAGATTAATCAAAGTGTAAAAGTAAAAAAATGTTGCATAAATTACAAATTAAACAAACACACAAAAGCAACAAAAATCTAAAGAAACGAGATCCGCAATGGACAGGGCCCAGTTGTTCGAAACTTTAACAGGCGATTAAGCTAACGGTTGGTTAACTTTTAGGGTTATTTTTCGACATTTAAGAAGACTCGGAAAAACAAATGTACGAGGTAAGAATTATGAACACTAAAAAGTCTTTACAATGAAATCAAAACATTATACTAGAGTTTTCCATCAAGTCTAATATTTTGAATCAAACTTTAACCGGCGGTTAGTTTAACAGCCGATTAAAGTTTCGAACAAATGGGCCCAGACCGTCAGGGGATGTAACTAGAGTCACGGATTGGGACTAGTCCGATATGAAAGCGTTCAACGTCATGATATGGAAAAATATTGCATGATCGCGGTCCATTGAAACCCAATGGAAAATAATTTTAGGTATGTAACAATCATTTTTATTTCCTCTCATTTATGATTTACAATCGTGCATTGTATACTGACTATACTGACATAATCTTATATAAAACCTAAATGTTTGGAGCAACACTAACGAGTTTTTACATTGTTCACATTGTTTTATCGTTTTATTTTTGTTTTTTGTTGTTTTATTGTTGTTGTTGTTTTGTTGTTGTTTTTTTTTGTGTTTTTTTTTTGGTAATCGCTCTAATATTCATGCGATGATTATATTAATTGAAATTTTTCTTTATTTAATTTTTATTTTTTCATTTTTAAAACCTCTTGTAAAATTCCTGCCCTTTCGGACAATTGGTATCAAAATGCACGAAAAAAACGATCATAATTACGGATAAATTGAATGGGCGGATTAAAAGAAGTAAGGTTCATTCTAATGTTTGAAATCTCAAGGAATTTTAATCGAACTTCAACTTCATACGTTAACTTCGCAAGAGACGTTGAAGGGGAAGACGAAGGTTGAAATCTCAAACTCTCTAATATTACACATCCGAACTCCTGCCCATATTTTATTTATTGATAAAATATAGGGACATAGTTATTATTCCTGAAGTAGAATTCCTCTTAAGCAGGTGAAAGGTGTCGTGAGAGATGTTGCACTTTTCATTACGTCACAAGAACAGACTCAATCAAACCGAGGCTGCCATTGTTATGCTTGGTTGCATTCTGTGCTTCCATAGGATCTTGTTTCAGATTTTAATATCTACCATAGACAATCTTTTGAATTATCATTCAATTTGGCCAAGAATTAAGCTAAAATGTGAGACATTAGAATGACTATGCTCGATACAATATATATTTAAAGTAATTTTTTTGTATCGCTTAACGCCATAACAAACAAAATTCAGTATGTTCACAAAAAAAAATTCAAACAAATATCTAAAAAATGCCTCCGACAAATCAGTTATACAGTGTAGACCTATAGTCCAGTTACCGTATGATTAAACCTCTGACAATTCACAATAAACGTAGTTTTGGCATTTTTAAACACATATTTAATTCATACATTAGTGTGCATATCAAGTTACAACTAAAATAATCTGCTATATACTAACTAATGGGAAAATGGGGGTTTTACCCAAAATCAATTAGTCTCAGTACAAGTATGTTTAGCGCATATCTAACCATAGTATAACAAATATATTTCAATCTGACTGAAAAACATGATCGTTATATGGAAAAAGTGGCATTTACGAGATGATTTAAATCAGATTGGCTAATATTTAAATTAGCGATTCGACACTGGTTTGAGAAAAAGATAAAGAAACCTTATCTTTATTGTGTAATCTTTTTCTGACCTTTTCTTTTATATTCGTAATACAGATATTTAAGGTCAGCTAGCGTAAATAGTATTCCCTATATGTTCTATATGCAAATAAATTTTTTAATGAGCTATCAAACACAGCTAGACACATGTCAGAGAACAAATCTCATTTCATTTTAAAGAATTTTGATTAAACTGATATAAAATGAAGAGAAAGGTAGAAGCCATGTATCTTCTAAGAGAGTTTTCTCTTGTCACATTAGCGTACTTTAAAAATCACATCAAAGTCACAATGGAAGTACTGGACCTGGAAATATTACTCATAGTAAAATTGAGTTTCACTTCACCAAATTCAATTTTTCTACCAAAATGTCAAACAATACACCCACAATGAAATTTAAACAGAAACCAGCTTTAATTTAGACCTCTCTGGCCGTGCTAAGTTAGAAATTAGTGTTTAAAAACCTGTTCGCCATTACGCGACTAGACCAGATGGCATCCATGCTGGTTTCTTTACTATAGTTGAACTTTAATCGTGACAGACTAAAATCTGAGAAAATGTTGTTTTCTTTTTAAAAATTCGTTGAAAATAATCGATAATTATCGATAGGCACGATGCAAACACTCGGTTAGGCCCAAATCAAAATTTTGTTTGTTTTCCGCTTTATTTGTTTTATTTTTGTTCATTAAAATATTTTTGTATCATCCTGTCGAATTTGTAGTCTTGCTATTGCTTTAAAATTCATAGAGTGCCCTTATTCGGTAAATGTTTTACGTGGCTTCTGTTTTCTTAATACTATTACTGGAAGAAAAGATGTAATAGAATCGTGCTATTGGTTTGTTTTACTGTGTCATGCACTAATGTAATAATCGACTAAATCCGTTTATTTGATTTGGACATGCGCACTCCTATACAATAAACGTGCGTATGCCATGTAAAGGAGAGCACAATGCCGCGAAATAACATCTACTTTTATTATCATTGTGACTATTTCATTACATCTAGCAACAGAAACAAATACTAAATTCGAACTAATATAAATCAAGTATGTCATTATGCGCTGTATTGAAAAGACAACGTTAGTGGTCATGGCAGCGAAATGGAGAAAAACACTAACTGATTCATGGAAGTGTCACATACATAGCGAATCATGTTTTATGAGGACTGTGTTCACAAATATGTGATTCAATGTTAAAAAACTGCAAATTTTACACGTATGTTGTATTTTCATATGTCACAAATCTTAAATGTGCTCAGTAATTTAAAATACAAAAATATACCTAAAATTTAGAAATACTATATAGCAAAGGAGTGTTTTAACACTATTTATGCACGATTTATACGTCGGGCGCAGCCATCGTGGAATTATTTATACGACGTAATACCGCCCGAGTGATCAATAGTGTTCAAACACTCTTTTGCTATAAATAATTTCGATTCTAATATGTCGTTATTTCTAAAACTGTTACAGTAGATGAAATATGGTAGCGCTCTTTCTTGGCCGCAACCAAAACTTTGACGTCATCGCACCTTAACGTGACGTCACTTTAGCGTAAGCGTGTTTTAACTGAGACAAGCATATTAGATTGCTTTTTCGATATATGTCTTTTAATATTTATAGCAAGAATGCTATATTCATGGTAATCATCATTTATAGTATATTTAAGTTGATCTATTTTTGTTTCAAACAAGATCAGAAATTGTCAAATCAGTGATCTATTCATTTTTATACTATATGTGCCGTGCGCTTAGTATAAATTTTTAAGCCTTGTATTTAAGATGTCGCGGGTGCAAAATGAGATGTTAAGGAGAATTCCTACAGTTTTTTTTTTCTTTCATAGATTTTTTTTTTCAAACTCACATATATGTTAGGAAATTTTGTGCTGAACACAATGAACAAATAAAAACAATGGGTCACCAGGCCTGTTTTTGTGGAAAAAAATGTTTTGAAAACACCCATTGGTGCTAAACTGATTGCGATATTTCAACATTTTCATGATTATTTCCTTTTTTTTTTTTTATAAATACCAACCAAGTATGCATAAAGTCAGCACAATAAGGTTTATTCTTTTTACAGATTTTATTATATATATATTTCATACCATAGTCATATTTGTAATACAATATCAGTACAATTATGCGTACAAATAGAACAAAATCTATTTCATATTCACCTTTTTAAATGAAAAATACTCATTGTAAAGAACTTTATTTTTAAATTTTGAAAAAAAATTCCTAGTTTCATTGTGAATAAACGTTTGTATTGTAAAAATGGCAAAAACGTATGCCTTGGGACAACGGGCTAAATTTCATGTTAAGACCGCTTGAATGCAACACCTGTTCGGATGAAAAATGATGGGCGCGAACCTGACCAAATTGATAACATGTATATCTGTTGGAAGTTAAAAAAAGTTTAAAAATTCTTAATTCTATCTATAAATGAATACTAAATAATCTGAAAGGGGATATTGTCTTATCAATACAAAGTTAATTGTCTAACAGTATATAAACAACACTTTCTTTGTACTTAAATGAACTGTCAGAAAACAGCCACAAAAATGGCAAGATCTTGTCAGTCATAATTCATGTAAACAACATAAACCAGTATCAAGATGAAAAAGAAAAATATTAAAAACAGTTATTTCATTCAAGAATCCTCATATTTAAGATTGTCTGTCACATGTGTCAACAAATGTTGACTTCACTTCAATTCTCCATAGAAAGTGTCGGCTGTGCAGAAAGATGCGCATAAAAAGCTACCGGAATTCCCTTTAAGCCATGTAGATAAGATGTCGCATGTGCAAAATAAGATGTCAAGTGCACGAAATAAGATGTCTATTGCACGAAAGAAGATGTTAAGTGCACGGAAAAAAAATGTTGTGTGTACGATATATAAGGTAGCGAGGGCACAAGATAACATGTCATTTGAACGAGATAACAAGTCATGCGCACGAGATAACATGTCATGCACGAGAAAAAAGCTGAAGCGTTCTCTTCGATATAATTTATATTCAAAAATTATTTGTGTATCCTACATGTAGCACCGTTACAAACAAAATTCAGTATGTTCACAAACACATTTCCTTACAATTATCTAAACAATGCCTACTACAAATCAATTATACAATGCAGTTCTACAATGAATTACATAAATACATTTACAAGCTCAAATTCTTGTGTAAAACAAGAGAATGCATCGGAATAAACATTGTGTCCTTTATTTTGAACCATTGTATATAATAGTTGTGGGTTCTTGTCGCCCCAAACGGCCACTTTGTTTCCCAAGATACCTGCCCCTATTTCGAATTAATCCCCGGATGATAAAGACAAATCACCATATGACTTAACCTCTGTCATTTAAAACAGGTAGAAAAATTCAAAATAAATGTAGTACTCAAATCTTTAAACACATTTCTTTTTCATACACTTCGTGTGCAGATCAAGTTACAACTTAAATGATCTGACAAAACACTTTTAAAGTTTGATGACGTGGTCAAATACTAATGGGAAAATGTGGGGATTAACCAAAATAATTTAGTGTTTATAATAATATTTTAAAATATAATCTAATAGAAATCAGATAATTACACCAATTTGAAAAGGTAATAACACTTGTACAAAGTCATACGATATATAAATTGAAAACCAATTCACAGAGAGATAATTATGTTTTGATAAATTGTTGATTTACATAATTATTTTTCAACGGCATCACGGGTACCTAAATCACACGTACTATTTCTGGAGACCTTGAAGACAATTGGTTTTAAATGCCATTACGATATATCAACAAGGACGCTAATTTTTTAGAATTTGTTTTATGGTTCAAAATAAGGGATGATATTGTAAAATCCTTGTATAAGAATACCGAAAATATTTCGGGGTTGGGGGATGCGAATATGACAATAAACTCTTTTTGCAAAAGCTCTAAAACTGCACATTTGTCCTAAGAATATGTGTTAGTCCACTTCACAGTAGGTAATGAAGAACGGACACCTAGAAAGTATCAGGATATACAAATTGCATTTTTTTTTTCAAATGGTATTTTGCATACAATTCTTCTATTTAAACATGAGAAAAAGTTATTTAGATGTAACCTCAATCGCTAAAACAGCCAGTCCGCCCGGTTCAATAAGCTCAGTAAGTCTTCGCAACACGGTTATATTTTCTTGTTTTGTAGAATCACGAAGTTCATTCAATATCTATATAATAGAATTCCGCATAAGCAAGTGTTAGGAACGTGAAAGATGTTGCACTTTCAATTATATTTGTTTTGTTGCATACTAAGTTTCCAAAGGATCTTCTTATAGATTCTATTCTATTCATAATAAATATATGTGGCAAGTTCTATTGGTTATTTGACAGAAAACAATTTTGTTTGTACGAATTCGTCCTAAAATATCTGTCATTTAGAAAACAACTCAAGAAAAGTGCAGAACCTAAGCATGTGTCATAATACACTGATCCCCTTTACATAACCGTAGTTGTTGAAATTATGGCGTTAAACCCAATAAAAGGTGAACGATCATCTTCCCAATAAAAGTTACTATTTGCTCGAAATAATCAGGCTGGATGTTTCATAAAAGCAGGATTAAGTTGCTCAATAAGTTATCTTTAAATGGTCTTTTGCTAAATTGTAATACATTTTTTTCTAATTTTTAATGATAACCAACCTGCGCTCGTGCGCTTTTCAGGTTGATAATCTCAAAAATAACTCCGTCGAAACGAAGGAGCCATGCGGTAAGTGGCATAAAAGTACAATTATATATCGATGATTTTCAAAATTTTCGAAATCATATACACCCATTTGTGAGAAAAAATAATTCCCACTGCAAAACTTATATCTATTTCTCATACAAATCTAAAATGCTAAGTCTTGCTTGCAGAATAGTATCTGATGTCTAAATGAAAGCATAATTCTATCCATTGAAGAGTGTAATGTTTGCCGCTAAATAATCCTGCAGGTGGCATTATTTGCTACATGTCGACCAGCACCAATTTGCACTAATTCGGGATTATCTTATTGCATTTGTCACGGTTTAATGAATTTACGCACATTTGTTATCTTTGTTGAGCGAAACTGTTGACATGTAACTGATAACGCAATGGCGTTATTGTTGACTCTCTGACTTCCACGCATACTAGTATTATACGAAGGCTTCGAATTCATCCATTTCTGTTTAAATTTAATGTAATATTATTTAATCGATATTGCTTTTTGTCTCAATATTTCCAAATGTAACAATAATGTTTACGTTTGTTTTTACTTGACATATTGTAGTACTCATTTCATGATTATTCTTTCATCTTCTGTCGACATGAACTTCCGTTTTATGAGAGAGTCCTTCTCTAGGCCTGGATTTTCTGTTATTATTTGGAAACTTTGGTGACAGGTAATTTGTCTTTTGAACTAACATTTTTGAAGATTTTAGTTGACATTTTCCAAAATTGCTTACTGACATATAGATAGAATATTGATAGATACTAGTTTATTACTTTAAATGTTAAACCATAAAAGTCAAGCAGCGTAGCATTTTGTCCGCCTCAAATCCACAATCCAAAGGTAGGCAGCTGAACGTTTTGTCCTTCTAGAGGTTAGGGTTAGGTTTATCTGAACAGCAGCTAAAATGTCAGTTAGGAAATGCACATATTTAGTTATATCGCTATTTAAGTTCGGACATAGAAATTTAACTTAAGGAAATACTCGGAATATTCATGAGGGCCAGGTAAATAAACAATGTCTCTAGTTTCATTCGATTGTGTCAAAATGTGGCAGAGATGAAATGAAAGGTTAGAACAGTGGCTGAGTATATTTTACAAATATTTTGAACAAAGGAGTTAACTTCTCGAAGTTTTTGTCAATGCTAGATATAAGTTTTATATCGGTCTCTATATAAATGAAGATCTCAGCGTTTGAAAAGTTCGAACTTGCCTGTAAAATTGTCGGTATATTTATTTGCACCGGTTGTTGAACAAACAGACCTTGAAACGGCAATATCATCTTTCAAAGTAGACAGTTTATTTTACGACCCACGGTTATCAAGCTATTATTCTATTCAACAAAACGGGTGTTTCAATGACATTGTAATGTTAAAATTCGGTCTTTCATGAGCCTGTATATTGTTCTCAAGTATGTAGTAGTTTGACATTTCAACGTTTAGGTTATGTTTGCAAAACTTGCAGTTACCTGACATTTACAGGTGCTACAACTTTTTTTACAGCTTACGCTACTTTCAATAATATGTGGAATAATTATTTACTATTATAGAATTTATTATAATAATAAATTCTAAAATGAAGTTTGAATTACTCCAGTAAAATGAATTTTTGAAAGCCGCGTTATAAATACGTGGTTATTATATGTTTATTCCTAACAATATTTACGTTTACCATGTATTTGTAGAGAAAAGAAATATTAAATACATTTTTCTATAAACATGATCAGGGCACTAATATTATAGGCGTCCTCAAGTGATCAACGTTATTTACATAAAACGGCGTCATTCGAAATAAATCTTTCAAAAGCAAAATAACTCGCCCATAGTTTGGGTAAAGTTTTTCATTTTATTTTGTTAATTTCAATCAAGTTTTGCACAGATTTTATATATGACACTAATAATGAGAGAGTGAGTAAACATTCAAGTTAGATATTGGTAGAAAGGAATGAAGAATGTAAATTTTCTGCATCATTTCAAATTTTTTTCAAAAGTTTACTACCCTTTACGCAACATTTTTGATAAAGTCGGTTAATTTGTACCACTAGTCATTTTTGGAGTACTCGCTTTACTTTTCGCCTAAATATGTGGGTAAGTTCGTTTAAAACTTAATCTGAAATACGACACGGCTGTTTATTCTCGGGTCAGGAACTATTTTGTTAACAGAAGGCGAATAATAACAAAACTGTCTTTTATTTTCTATCTACAGCGGCTAGTAGCCGTAACCGCATGGCTATGTATGTTCCGTTTTAGGTAGTTTACATTTTGTGTGATATATATGGCGAAGTCTCCCCGTACATTCAGTCAGGGCTGTTATATTTCCATCTTCTCAGATCGTTCAGCACGACCTTTATTTCGTGTTATTGGTACTGTTTAGTTCCTTAACATGACCTTTTCGGCCTGGGTGGTTCCAATACTCCCGCTTTCATAACCTTGGGTATTGTCATACCCCTTGGATATGGTGCCTGCTTTTTAATTTTGTCTTGACACTTCCTGTGATACGCAGGCTCCATAACCTCAGATCCCCTTCCTAAATTCCAGTTTGTTTAGTGCTGCCCATTGTTTCCTCGTTTGGGGCAAACCCTTTACTTTATGTGGGAACCAAACGCCGCTCTTCATGGAATTACACGCCTCAACACGTGTATCATTGAAGGTTACATGTTCACCGCCGTTTGAACACATTTGCGGATGTCTCTAAATTGCTTTTTGTACTTTTAGCATGTGTAAAAATTGAGTTCTGCTCAATCCGGTGCTAGAGGGCGTGGACGGTAGGATGCATTTCCACTACCGTCCATGAACAGGCTTAATCAAACCTAGTCTGCAACATTTTCGTTTTTGTCGTGTTGAGCGACCTGTGAAGTTTCCACTTTTTTTCTATTTTATACTCACCCTACTAAATGTGTTTTAATGTCTAAACATCTGAATAAACGAAACAGTATACAATTTGCATGAGGCATTTATTTGAGTTTATATCACAGTTTCTTTGTAAAGGTATTCAACTTTAATAATTAAAAGAAATTGACTGAACAAGTTTGCATATATAATTGTTAAACACATTAATACAGGAATGGCCTAAATCGACAGCCTGCAATTTTATAGTAAAACTGTATATTTATCTGTATTGGTAAACTTAGTTTCATAAAGCTTATACGCTGGAAAAAGTAAGTCACTAGCTTGTGACGAGTCTTTAAGTAGGTGTTAGTTGCAATTAATTATCGTCTATTGCTCTCATGAATAGATTCAGTCAAATTGATACTACTATCATTCAGTGCGCATGCATTCAGTTTTCCATTTGAACTTTAAAAAGATTTAATTGAATGTGACACGTTGTCCAAAAGATCCTTATTAATGTATGCATAGGCCAATCAAATACGGAATTGCGATACTACGTCTGGATGTTTTGTATAGTCTTTTGTCCTCTTTGGATGTATTAAAAACTTGGGGTGATCACAAGCCATAGATTATTATCGTGAAAATAAGTATAATATTTACTTCAAACCAAATAATTTTTCAAATCGGT
This sequence comes from Mercenaria mercenaria, assembly GCF_021730395.1. Classification (NCBI taxonomy): domain Eukaryota; kingdom Metazoa; phylum Mollusca; class Bivalvia; order Venerida; family Veneridae; genus Mercenaria; species Mercenaria mercenaria. The sequence goes on from NW_026462614.1 coordinate 24,054, forward strand.
TTTATTATTTAAATTTCATTGTCGTCTTTTATTCTACAAGAAATCCTATATCTAAAGTGTTTTCAATGACAGACACATTTATCGTTTAAAGTTTAGTTTTTTATTTATCTAATTTATCTACACCTGTGATCAAAGTAAAATTAATTACAATAAAAAACTTGTCTTTTTTTTTTCTTATGCCGTTCGTATCTACATGTTTCAGGAGTGTTTACTTTTCGATAAATGAACACACCTATCAACTTTATAATAGAGTTTATGTAAAAAATATTGTTTTTATAATTTATCTCTAATTTTATAGCACCATAGAGTTCATTGAATGTGTTTTAAGCGCAGACTGACCAAGGGTCGTTGCATATTATCATTCCACTGGTGCACAATTATATATCCACTATCATTTATGTATAAATCTTTAAGTGTGCATTAGTCCAAAAGTGATACAGGTAGGAAATTGCTTTTCTGCCGAAAATGCATAGATATCAAAGATTTGATAGTTAAAATTAAGCACATTTTATCCGAAATTCACTGGAAACTTCATCACAGTTTATATCATTTGCTAGAGACCAGTTTCGAAATATACTGATTATATTTAATGTGTCATAAACATGCTTTCATGTGCTACAGTTTAGAACTTATAATACTATTAAAACGCTTACATTTCATGTATCATATTGTGAAAATGCCTTATTATTATCATTTTATAATTATTATTCCACCATTATATAGCACTCTATTCATGCGCATGTACACGTACAAAAGTGAATAAATTACAGACAAAATACAAACAAATACGCATTCAACACAAACAAAAAATGCATTCCACATTAACAAAAACCACAAGTAAAATACATTTAGATAAAACAAGACAAACATCTGTAAATATTTAAAAGTACTAAAGAGACCATAGGATAAAAACAGCTTTACGCTTTACTACTTTTACGCTACGATGAGTTTACTAAATGTAGTACAAAAACTTAGGTTTAGCGGTTAGCGTGTAAGCTTCCTTGAGCTGGATGGTAGTGGGTTCCAAAGCTTTGGAGCAGTGAACGAGAATCTGTGATTGCCATACATCATGATTTTACTTTATGGCATAACTAGTGACATAGACTGGCATCAGTCGTTAGAGTCATCAAATTAAAGCACTTAGCCATAAAATCAATCCTCTCTAATACTGTAAAATCATTAAATTTCGTGGGCATGAAATTTCGTGGTTTTGGTCAAAACGGCAATTTCGTGGGGATAAGAATTCGTGGATTTCAACTTTTTAACATAAAATGGATTGGAATTTTACTTGTTCGTTGGGATTAAATTTCGTGGATTTACTGAACCACGAAATCCACGAAAATTAGTCCCCCACGAATATTATTGATTTCACAGTAGCACTTTCTGAAAAGATTAACAATATCTCTTGCGTCTGTCTCTAGCGTTGAGATGAGCCTAGCGAAAAAATGGTTTTCAGAGAACATATCTCTCAGAATGAAGAAAGATATTAATATTATTACATAGTATTTGATCTAACAGTGTAAGCGTGTCTTGTGATCTTAGGTTTCTGTCTTAAGTATGTTAACATTTTACCGGTATGGTAGGCATTCGCTTTTTTAGAATAAGATCAAATTATATTTCACTGAGTGACCACCAGATAGAAGTTTTGTACGAGTAAAAGATAACGTTGATTGGGATACTGTTGGACATGGTGATAATATCGGACAAACCAAAGTCATTCTATTATGACAGTTGTGTTGTTTTTATTAAACAACAAATCTGTCACGTATGTTTTAAATATCTCCACATTCTATTTAAAAAGTAAAACAAAAGCAACAACATAAATTACTATGAGGGTGACATGGTTATATAGATATAAATGTTACATTTCTCATTATGACGTTACGTCGGCGTCGGCAGACCAAGGTAAGAATTTAACAAAACAAGCAAGATTTAAAAAAAACAACAAAAAAAAAAAAAAACAAGAAGAGGCCATCATGCGAATTTGAGATGAACGTTTAACAGTCTAGTATTTCGTTATGAGTGCAGGTATAAACGGCAAATGGAAATGGATAAAAATTGCTTCTGTTAATTGTGTCAAACCGAAACTTGTTTTTTTTTTTTTTTTTTTTGTTTGCAAATGATTTGGCAGTACTTCAGAAGAATTTACATAATGGAATGTTAAAGTCTTTTGAAAGTTGAAAATAAATCTTATCTTATGACAATGATAGGGCTTAGATTACGTGTAGGGGTTAGATCTTATGTATTTAAATAAACAAACGGAATGTCAAAATTACAAAATATATAAAATTAACGTCAAAGTCTTATAAAAATAAAATAATAATAAAAAACAATTAGGACTATGCCTTTGCATATTTGGACCGTAACGGGTAAATTATAGATGACAATTTCTAATAAATGTAAGGGTTTACTACACGTTCATTCGTATATAGGTATCCACATTCGTTATCGCATGCCTTTTTTCTTTTTGATAATTAGTACACTAAAAAGGAAGTGAGAAAACAGAGGTACATTGACGAAACAAAACAAAGCGTTTGAACTTGACTACTCTTTTTTTGCCGTTTCTCTATATAACACTTTAGCTCATTTTGTTATGTAAACCCTCTTGCTTTAATCAATAATATAGCACGATACTTTGCATCTTTCCCGAAAGCCATCCCGCGAAAATTTAAGTTATTACAAACATATCATTTATGAAATAAATTATTCAGATGTCACTTAAAATTGAGTTTTCATAAATATGGGTTTTCCTTATGGTATAAGATTTGAGGTAATGTTTATATTTTTCAGTATCTATACTTGTCAAATGTAAATATTTGTTGCTATGACGTGTTTTCCCACGATGAATCCCGTAAAGGTAGATTTCGAAGATGTATATTTAGTTTCCTGCTTCTAAACCATTTCTACGATAAAGTACAAGTCAAACTGAATTGTATGAGTTGGGGTTCAAAGGTAAAGCATATAAAACGTGTTATTTTTTGTTTGCAATTTTTTGTCAATGTGATAAAATCTGTAAACGGATTGATCGATGCAATCACTAACACCAGTGACATGACTGTGTGCCTTCATTTTCTCTTCATAAACCTTTTTTAACAAAATTGTCCAAACTTTTATATAACTCCCTATAATTAATGTCATATTTACTGTTTATAATATAAGTAACATGTCTCCATGAAACATTCAACTTCTTGTCAGATTTTTCCATTACTTAATCATTATCAAAAGCTACTATACAGTCAATATTTATGAAATGTAATGGCGTTAATTGTTCTGAGACAGTTGTTGGATAACTGACAGAAGGACCTAATTTTGCATTCAGATTTATGACAAATTTATTCTGTGCAGCTTCATACTGAATTAGGTTCCAAATAAAAGACAAAGGTACTACTAAGTAAGAGCTACATAAACTAAATAATTGTTCAATTGCAATGCACTTTTTAAGTAAACAAGGCTTAGTGCTAATTTCTGAAGTAATGCTCTCTAAAAAGGCAATAATAGCTTTACTCCGCTTCCATTTATATACTTTCAAGTTGAACTGCCTTAACAAATACACATCTTTGTACATGGAAGATAGTATTTTAGAGTCATCTATTACAGATTTTGCTTCTGATTTTCCGACTGGAAGGGCAAGATTTTCTTTTTCCAGAGCAGATAGAGATCTAGATAGAAAAAGGTTTAATATTTTTAGACATCATCAACTGGAACGAAATGCCTTAAATATTTTACCCAATACAAGAACAATCCCGTTAAAATGTTATTTCTATCACAGCATATGTTATATTCTATATTTCTGTGGTTGCAAAGTCCTTTTATTCGCTTATAAAGACCACCTGTTTCAATCCAAAATGTACATAATACCATACACCATAAAGTACCATGTACATCTGTCATATCTGCAAAATACATAACAATTAAATATTCTAGATGAAGAAAATTGTTTCGTATTTATGTCATTTGATTTGATCAAACCTAAATGATTTTTCATCGGAAATATCAACACCTAGTATTTATGAATTAACATGACTTTTTAAAAAAAAGTCTTAGATAAAGAAAACAGATTTGAAATAGAATTCAATCAATAAAAAGTTTGGAGGCAATACGAACAGACCCTAGGAAATTACGGTTTGTTTTTCTCAAGAAGATAATATATAGCAAAAACCACTGGCACCAGAACAGAAAGAAAATGCCTCTGTACATGTTATATCCTACCCCTAGGTATTCTATAAGAACCATGGTCATGAACGGGATAATATACTAACCCGTTTTAATCGTACATATCTCAACTTAAACGCGCAGTTCGGTGAATGCGTACCTAGTATACTGAACAAGCGATAATTTATCTTCCATCTTGCACCAGTCACATTGTCTCAATATATCATATTGCTGAGATTATCAACATACTTTATGCTTTCGTCAACGATATAGAAAAAAACTTGCTTGATCTTCCCTAATGAACATCCGGTCTAGAGATCACGGCAGTGTGCACATGTTTGGCGAAATGTAAACAAACAAAAACAGAATTAAAAAAAAATCACAATTTTACACTAAAACTCGAAATGATGAATGAAATTCATCTTGTATATGATCTTTAATTTGAAATCGTACATTGGTCTGCATCTGTTCTGTTTATTTTATTCATTTTGCACATTTATGCTGCATTTGCACATTTTAGCGAAATGACGATTGACATACATTTTCACAACAGTCAATCAGAATAGTTTTGTAATCTAGAACGGAACTTCACCAGGGAAGTTCAAGCAAGTTTTTTGTGTAACGTTGAAATAACTATAAACTACGTGTTGTTTTTCTAAGATAAGATGTATTGAAGAAATGTGACCGTTACACAATGGAAGATAAATTATCACTTGTTTGATATCCATAGTACACATTTACCGAACTGCGTGTTTTAGGTATGAAATGCGCGATTGAAACGGGTTAGTATATTTTCCCGTTCATGGCTATGGTTCTTATAGAATACCTAGGGGTAGGGTATAACATGTACAGAGGCATTTTCTTTCTGTTCTGGTGCCAGTGGCAAAAACAGTCATACAGAAAACAAACTTCTTATTTCAGCTAACAATAGTACGATCTACATTTTCTATACCCCCACACATTCATGTAGAGGGCATATAATGTTGCTGCTGTCCGTACGTATGTCCGTCCGTCGGACCGTACGTCCCGATATCTTGTGTGTCCAACTCCTCTCACACTATAAGCCTGATTTGTTATTTTGCTTCATACTTTCACAGATGATCATGCTAGATGTGCAGATATCCATAAAGGAAGAATTGTTTTTCTGTGCCTATTTTTACTGCAGTTATAGCCCTTTGATGATTTTTGCTATATAGAATGTAGAGAAAAGTCTTGTATGTCCAACCTCTTCCATGCTATTAGCCTGATTTGCATCAAACGTTCACAGATGAACAAATTTGATGTGAGATGACCGTTAAGGAAGGCTTGTTTTCAGTGAAATGTTTTACTGCAGTTATGGCCATTCGATAGTTTTAGCTATACAGACAGTATGTGGGGCATTTGTGTCCTATGGACGCAATTCTAGTCCTATGTAAGTTTGTATCTCTATATCCACTGGCGGAATGGATTGAAACTTTACACACTTGCTCACTGTACAGGGTATTGTAACTCTCGCTTTTTAAAAAAAAAATGTCTATTTTTCAACTTTAATATGATTTTTTTGCTTAAGTGTTTAACTCGGAGTGCTCTAGTATAAAACAGGTTAATAATCAATGCACAGACAGACTGAAATGTAAATGGCTTTTGTATGCTATGTTTCATTGTTCATACAAAATGAATGACTGGTCTAAGTTCTCAAAATGCAAATATTTCACTTCTTACATTAGAAAATCATACTCAATATGATGGCAATAGACCCGTACTAATGACTTTAAGATACATTTTACATTTCTACATCATTTGAAAAGGAAACTCGATTATAAGAACACCCAATTATTTAAAGAACATCAGTTCGGACCTGAGACAATTATGGTAAATTGTATATAAGCTGCAACTATAGCAACTTAATCACAGCATTTGCAATGTATGTAATTCTGGTATGACAGCGATCTTTATATCAGCAGTCACATTCCTATTAATTATATTTGCCTATCATACCAAGCCTCTGTTTGTGTTTCTATCCTTCTGTTGTTGAGTAGTGTTTATCTTTGCAAATTCTATCCAATGGCATCAACGACCTTGTACATTCCACTTGTATGTTTCTCCGCATTCCAATACTTCCGGCATTGCTAATACTTCAGAGAGAATAAATGAAATGGGTTCCAGTTTTTTTAGCAAAATTATATCCAGCATTTTGGAAGCCATTTACCTTTACCAAACGAGAAATTGCATTTCTAATTCGGGAAATGCATATTTTGCACTAAATCTAATTAGAAGTGCTAACTTTCCAGGACAATAAAACGATAACAAGAACATTAAAACAAATTCTGAACGGTAGAATTTAAGAACTACATTTCTTCTGTACAATGGTACCATTAATATTTCTGTAACTTGAAAATCCTTATGCACTGATTAGTTTTTCTGACCCTATTAAAAACTGTGATTTTGTTTCCCGAACGGGAAAAAAGTCTTAATATAGTAACAAAAAAGAGCAAGTACCGATTTCCCAATCGGGAAGTTTCCCCCTCTGTAGACAGTTCATACGATTTCGCCAAAAAATATAAAGCTCTCTAATGGGGCAATGTGACCAAACAGTGATGTAAGTTAGTAGTGACAACTTGAAATATTATCATTTAAGGTTACAAGCTTTATAAATAACATAATTATTCGCAAGGCGAATGCTTAATGTTTATGGGTTGAAATTGCTTATGTTACAGTTTTTCTTGTAATATTCTTCACCAAATTGAGTGTGAATCTATATAAAAAGTAGTTAAATGTAGTATGATAAAGTAATAATTGACAACACTATAACACTTGAGCAGTCAGTGGTCCCAATAAGCTCAATAGGTTTGTCACGTTTTAAAAGAGATCACAAGGCAAAGCGTGTCATATAGAATATTAACACTTAATCTAAAATAATAATTGTTTCAAACAATTTTACCAAACGAATTTTCAGTCAGTGATCTTTTCATTTTATACTGTATATGTCGTGCGCTTTGGATACGATTCATGTCTTGGAGAAAAAGAAAAAATGCGCACGAGAAACGGTGTCGAGCCTGATAAGCCCATATAAATTTGGAATCATTTGAAAGTGTATTGTCTGCCAAAAAAAATATATGTCATACAAATTTCATTTATTTTACTTTATACACAGTGCAGTTTTCAATGATACTTCAACAGAAATCTGGTTATTAAAGTATAAGTTTAATCATTGTGCAGTCATTTGGGCATCTTATTTACTAACTCATGTTCAGCAGATCGGCTACCATTATTTAATCACCCAGCGAATAAAGTCAAATTACCGTTTCAAATCTAACAAATAGGACAATGTACGATAAATGTAGTACTTAAATATTTAAACAGATATTTATTCATAAAGTTTGCGTGCAGAAAAATACTGCTGTATCAAGTTTCAGCTGCCTTGACGTTACTGACAAAAGGAAATATAATTGGAAAATATGGGGATTATCCAAAATAATTTAGTTTCAATACATATACGTGTTGTGCATATCTTACAAGATTAAAGCAATGTTTCAGTCTGACTGACATGATCTTACTATAGTAAGCGTTGATTTAAATCAGATTTGAAAATAATTAATACATGACATTATTGATCGACATAAGTTAGAAAAGAACAATTAAAGAAAAAAGAATATTGATTTTATCGTGCTAATCTTTACTGAATTTTCTATTATATTCATGATACTATCAATGGAGTATGTTTTACTTTTACATTTTCTTTATCGCTTGAAGATAAATCCTTATTGAGGTTAGTGTAACCCAAGGGTATGTCAGTTTATCCTTACAATATTCTTAAAAAGTGAAAGAGCAAACGGGTCATATAATTTCTTTACATTATTTAGCGGATAGCTTAATTTACATTTTGTCCGCCCGCTTAGCTCTGTGGGTAGAGCGTCGGTCTACGAATCGCCGGGTCGTGAGTTCGATCCTCGGGCGGAGCGTATGTTCTCCGTGACTATTTGATTAACGACATTGTATCTGAAATCATTAGTCCTCCACCTCTGATTCATGTTGGGAAGTTGGCAGTTGCCGGTACTTGCGGAGAACAGGTTTGTACTGATACAGAATTCAGAAACACTGGTTAGGTTAACTGTCCGCCGTTACATGACTGAAATTCTGTTGAAAAACTGCGTTAAACCCAAAAACAAAAATAATTTACATGTTCATGTACTAGTATGTATTTTAACTGCGTATCTAGATACCTGTTTTTATTTTCTAATAGAAAAACCAAATATGCAACAACCTCATGGAATTGACTAGGATCAGTTCCGATTTGTTGATTGTAGTATAATATGAAAAAGGCAAAGCCTCTGAGCGAGCGTAGCTTAAACGGCAAAGAAACTATTCACTGCTTAAAACAATTCCGAGAACCTATTCACTTGAAAAGAAACAAAAATTTAGTGTCATTATACCTGTAACAGCGAATATCATACGTTGCAAAATTTATGGAAAGCCGGTGTCACGGTGACGTCATTACCTGTTTGTGGCGTTTTTATGGCTTTATGCTTATTTATGACATTTTATCCCATTTACTGGCCAATGCTTGATATTTTAAAAGAAAATCATATTTTTTTCTATCAACTGGAAATCTTTCTTGCATTATTTTTGAGTGATGGATAATATTCAGCAATCAAATGAAGTTCTGTATTCACTGCCAACAAAGCATTTCCTGTGAGTACCTGTCCTCTAGGGAAATGCACTTTGTAAATAAAAGCAAAATTGAAATTATTTCCATAACATAACTTTTTTAAAAATAAAGACACCTAATGAACATAGAGATTGTAACTCAAATATAAAACTTAAAAAAAAATAAAAATTTCCCGACTTTGACGGAAGTAGAACAAAATGGCGGCACCCAAAATGGCGGCGCCCAGACGAGAGGAAAATTTTTCAGCTACATCACTTTGCCCCATTCGGCACACCTTTGTTATATTCGCCTACACATTGCCGTAAGGCGAGCTACGCTCGCTATTAAGCTTCTGTACCATAATTAATACGATTTGTACTTAATATTTGAGGGTAGAATTAATTGCGGTTTGTAAATCTTTAGTGCTATTTCAACAGTTTGTATTATTATTTTACTTTTTATTATTATTCTTAGTAAAATCTGAACTTTACTAAAACCATACGTCATCAAACGCTTTCAACAATAAATTTATTTACCATGTGGTCTCCAAAAGAACCGGAGACATTTTGCAGCTTCAACAGAACAGGCACTTAAGGTCTTCCTCCACCATCAAAGCTGGAAAGTTGCCATATGACCTTTGGTTGTGTCATTGCGACGTTAAACGCAACGAAATAAATAGATTAAACCTTCAGACAAGACAAGACAAGAAAAGAAGATACAAAATTAATGATATTAGCACAACATCAAGAAAATTGTTTATTTATGGCTTTTATCGGCCACTTTTGACTCAGGTATGTGATTTCATTTCATCAAGATGAACTTTATATTTCCAAACTGTTTGTTTTCCCATGTACAGTTAAAATCAACACCTTGTCATACATGAATTACTGAATTATTGACATTTTGGTTATTATGAACAAAAGCATGAAACAATATTATACAGTAGAGATAAGTTGACAATGATGTATACAATATATTATCGCCTGACACTAAATAATCACCATAAGAAAACAGTTTAAATCACCGCGATAGCCGTTCCTTACGAGTAATCAAATAATAAGTTAACCGAACCGAGTAATAACACTATAGAATTCATATCACTTGTGTCTTTCAGACATAAATCATTACCAATTATTTGGATAATGTTATCAGATTTGGATATCCTCCAAGTACAATTTGTAAAAACAGACCAACCTTGTAATTTGTGTAATATCACCTGTCTATATCCCCAAGGAGGGTATTTACTTCGATTTAATTGACGGTCACATATCTGTTTTCAAGTGAAATATAAATATATTTATAGACAATTTTGTACAATACTGTAAATGAATGTTCTTTGATAGCTACTCCAGTGAAACATTTGCAAATATATTGTCTATTTTACACGCATGCCAATTTCCTGATATATGAGTTCGATCCTCGGGCGGGGCGTATGTTCTCCGTGACTATTTGATAAACGACATTGTGTCTGAAATCATTAGTCCTCCACCTCTGATTCGTGTGGGGAAGTTGGCAGTTAATTGCGGAGAACAGGTTTGTACTGGTACAGAATTCAGGAACACTGGTTAGGTTAACTGCCCGCCGTTACATGTCTAAAATACTGTTGCAAAACTGCGCTAAACCCAAAGCAAACAAATTCTCTCTCTCAGAGACTTGTAAACTTGTAAACTATTTTGTTTATTTTACATGTATGCAAATTCCTTATATATATAACCACCAAACAACAAAATTATCATGTATATAACATCAAACAGCAAAATGTTGTTTGTACCAAAATATTTTTGCAATGGAAGGTTTTAGAAGTAGCAGATATAAATTTATGTATATGTACAAATCAATATACATCCCGTAAAAGCTCGTTTTGTACAGGAATTACATTTTCATGCACGGCTACTATTTTTTCGTCACTATAAACTGGCACTGTACTTTCAATAACTATTTAACAAACAACGATAAACATGTAAAACTAAAAGCCGACTGAAAATAAATTATATGGCCACCGACTGGGCGTTATCGTTTGAAAATTTGTATATAATAAACACACTTACCACTGCAAAATGTGTCCTCTGTTATATCAAAAAGTAAACAAATAACGCCATTTTGAACTGCAAGTAGCATTTTCCTCGCCTAAAAAGCAGCAAAATACATAACATGCCCTCCCCCGTTGTACTGCACGCAAGTGTTCACCATGATGTGACAGTAGAGAGTCTGAGATTTCACCCTTTGCGTTTCCCTTCAACGTCTCTTGCGAAGTTAACGTATGAAGCTGAAGTTCGATTAGAATTCTATGAGATTTGAAACTTTAGAATGAACCTTAGTTCATTTAATCCGCCCTTTCAATTTATCCGTAATTATGATCGTTTATTTCGTGCATTTTGATATCAACGGTATAAAACGGCATTGAAATGCTTGAATATTTTGAACTTAAATAATCACTTTTCAGTGTCCCATCGCAGTACCGGAACATAGCTGTGGCTTTTTAAAGTACGATGGTCTCACCCCAGGGATCTACCGCGGGGTTTAACCTTTCATTGGTGGGACTTACCCCCGGCGTTTTACTTTTCAAGTGTCCAACAGGGCAGGGTTTTTACAAGATATTTTAAAATGAAAATTAAATAGAAATAGAAAACTTTTCAATTAAAATTATTAGTGCGATTACAATGAAAAAAAAAGCGAAACACTGTAAACAATGTAAAAGCTCGTTGGTGTTGTTCCGAACATTTATATTTTATATAAAGTGATGTAAGTATACAATGTACGATTGTAAATCATAAATGAAAGGAAATAAAAATGATAATAATATAAACATATTATATTGTTGATGGTGTTCTTGAAAGCTGATACAGTTAATATTTTGCAAACAAAAACCTGAAACACCAATATAACAAATGCATTTTTCGAAATACTTTGAAATGAAGTTAGATATGCGATAAAGCAAACGCAAAAGCATGACCATAAAATATAAAGGACAGATTATTCCGTCTGGTCCGAGAGCTCACGGGCTTTTATTGCAACAATTGAGGCCAAAAGAAGTTTATACTTTTTTGGAAACAGTATTCCATATCCTCCATGAAAACCCATTTCTTAAGTGTTATAGCCGTGTCTATCTATATTTTGTTCACTTATGTTTGTGATAGGGGAGGTCAAACTTAGTTGTAAAAATATTAGGGGGTAGGGTAAAGTATTCGTCTACCAGTTTTTTCACTGTTTAATTACAGTAACTATCTGGTTGTAAGTACATGTATATATGTCAAACAATGACAGCAATAAGAAATTCATCAAAAAGGAATGAAGGGAAAACTAGATATTCAGGGTCAAATGTCAAATTTATGTAAAAATCACAAAAATTGGCATATCTGAAATTTATTTTTATTCTTCAAAAATAGTTTGTCATCATAAGGCACTCATCATTATTTATGTAATGTGTATATATCCGCCAAAATCAGAAATACAAATATTATTACAAAAAGTCGAGGTTAACCCTGATAATTGAAGATCAAAGTTAATTTTTATGCAAAAATGTGAAAAATGTTACCTCTACTTTTTCTGATCTGTTTAATATGTCATCACATTATTAGTCGCTGAAGTTAAATCTTTTTAATGTTTGTATGTCAGGCAAAGTCAGCATTGCAGATGTAACCCCAAAACTGCCAAGGGTAAAGCTAATATCAAAGGTCAAAGGTCAAATTTGTGTGTAAAACACATAAATAGCTTCCTGTTTATTAAATAACAGATACCTTTTTTTCATTATTAGTAATTGCTCGTGATTTATTTTAATGTATATATGTCCCACAATGTCAGTGATAAAAATATAGTCTGTAATGGGTCAAGTTCAAATGTGATATTAAGGGTCAAAGGTCATATTCAAGTGAAAGAATGAAAACAATATAGCTCTTTAACTTTTCTCTTTGTTAGTAATATCTTGTCGATATTAGTCAATGATATCAGTTCATTTTAATATATAAATGTTAGGCAATGTCTGGTATCCACATAGAATTTCAAAACATTCAAGGTCAACCATAATATCAAAGGTCAAAATAATGTGTAAAATGTTGCAATAATATCATCAATTTGTAATATGTTTTATTGTTTAAAAGTATTTGTTTTGTCACTGGTTGTTTTTCATTTTACTGTATATGTGTCAGACGATGTCATGGAAGAGAAAATAAGTCAAGGTCAAACCTGGTATTGAAGGTCAGGGGTCATTTTGTATAAAAAAATACAAAATGCTGCAATACACATTACTTTGTTCAAAAATAGGTTGTTGTTATAATTCACTGTTACCAATTTACTTTGATGTCAAGCAAGGTTAGCATATCCCAAAAAGTCAAAGGCAAACCTATTATCAAAGGTAAAAAGTCAAAAATCGCAAAAAAACAGCATTTTGCAATAATTTTTCTTGATTGTTTTAGGATATTTTTGTCACTACTAGTAAAACTGATCATTATTCATTTTAAAGTATATATACGTCGTAACAGACAATATCACTGTTGAAATAAAAATGAAAAATTAGTCAAGGTAAAACCTGACATTAAAGGTCAAAGGTCATTTTCATGTAAAAATTCAATATGCAGCATGTTACTTTTTCTTCGTTAAAAATTATACTATCATTTTTTTTCATTGAAAATAATTCTTACTTATGTATATTTGTAAGGCAATGTCAGCAATGCAGATCTAATTTCAAAAACAGTGATTGGTAAAGCTTATATCAAGGGTAAGAGGTCAAATTTGTGTGAAAGGTCGCAAAAATAGCATTTTTGCAATACTTTTCGTTGTTAAAAGGTAGGTCATTATTAGTATCTTATAGTTGTTCCTTGAAGTTTCATATATATATATATATATATATATATATATATATATATATATATATATATATATATATGGGCCGATGTCAACAATGAAGATATCATCAGACGTGAGTCTAGATTAGCCCTGATGTTAAAGGTTCAAATTCATCTTCGGGTAAAAATTCAAAAGATAGCACTGTTATTTTATTTCTTTGTTCAATAATATATTTTTGTTATAACTTGATGTTAATTCATTTTAATGATAACCTTTACTTTACTTACTTACTTACTGCGTTCTATGTTCTTATGGCCGTTTTATACATTAAGATTAGATGCGGCAATGAACTGCACCGTATTCTGCAGGTCGCTGGCATCTCCCAACAGATTGGTCTCAAATTGGATGTCTGTGGGCCAACCTTTCTGGCGTTCTTCTTCCAGATAGGAACAGCTCTGCAGGATATGAAATGGTGTTTGTTCCTCTGATCCGCACTGACATTTGACTGCTCTGCAACACCCAGCTTCTTGATATGTTTTCTCAGGCCAAAGTCTCCAGTGCGCAGGCGGATGATAGTTGTTTGGTTGTGCCTGATTAGCATGACTTGCCGACTGGATGAGAGAGTGTGAGAATGGAGCTGTCTGGAAATTTCATGTAGGCACCACTCCCAGCATTCTGACCTGCTTTTTCCACTGATCCATCGGTGTATGCTTGGAAACAAGAGTGTGCTGGATAGCGATCATTGATCATTTCTAGATTAAGAGATTGTTGGTGAGCCTGATGTTGTTTTCCCATTTCTTCTATTCCTGGCACCTCCAATCTGATCTTGGGAGCACATTGTCTAGGAACTCATTTATCGGGCACAAGCGGCTCTGCCTCTGTGCCTAGTGCTGCTGCTTTCCCTTTTTGCAGTTCTTTGACGATATGGTTGAGACTCTGTCATTTCAGTCTGTTCTTGGTTCTGTTCTCGAGTTCTGAGTGGAGTGGGTGTGATGGTAATCTCTTTTCCTTCTCTGCCTGCACAAGGGCTTTGTACTCTCAACTTGTCTCTAATGGCTCAAGGTTTGATGTCTTTTCCATTTTTTTTCTTGTTGTTTTCATTGCTCCGAAAATTATCCTCAGGCCTGAATCTTGAACCTTGTCCAGTTTATCTTTGCTGGTTTTGGAAGCAGTTACCCATCAGGTGGATGCGTACTCTGTTATTGGGCCGTACGGTGCCTGTGTAGACTTACCGTAGGATCTTTTCATTTGCTCCCCAACTTGTTCCGGCCAGTTTTTCATAGTGCCGAGTTTCTGGAAGACCCTCTCCTTTGACCCTAAATGTCAGGTTTGACCTTGACTAAATTTTCATTATTAAGGAAGAATGATATCGTTTGTTATATATACTTTAAAATTAATAATGATCAGTTACTAGTTTTGACAAAAATACTCTAAAACAATCAAGTAAATCCTTTGCAAAAAGGCTGTTTTTGCGAATGTTTTACACAAATTTGACCCTTGACCTTTGATAATATGTCTGGCTTTGACTTATTGGGATAAGACCTACATTGCTGACGTTTGACATCTATACATTAAAATAAATTACTAACGGTGAATTATAACAAGTTATTTTTGAACAAAGTAATGAGTAAGTATTCCACATTTTGATCTTTTACGCAAAAATGACCCCTGACCTTTAATACCAGGTTTGACCTTGACTTTTTGTCTCTTCCGTGACATCGTCTAACATATATACAGTAAAATGAACAACGATCAGTTACTAAAATAAAACAAATAAGTTTAAACAATAAAATATATTACAAGTATGTGATATCATTGCAACATTTTACTCACTTTTTTTGACCTTTGACCTTTGATATTATGGTTGACCTTGAATGTTTTGAAATTCTATGTGCATACCAGACATTGCCTGCTATTTATACATTAAAATGAACTGATATCATTGACTAATATCGACAAGATATTACTAACAAAGAGAAAAGTTAAAGAGCTATATTGTTTTCATTCTTTTACTTAAAAAATTACCTTTGACCCTTAATATCACATTTGAACTTGTCTGATTTCATACGATATCTTTATTACTGGCATTGTGGGACATAAATACATTAAAATAAATCACTAGCAATTACTAATAATGATTAAAACATATCTGTTATGATTTCAAACAGGAAGCTATTCATACGATCCTTTTACACAAATTGACCTTTGACCTTTGATATTAGCTTTACCCTTGGCAGTTTTGGGGTTACATCTGCAATGCTGACTTTGCTTGACATACAAACATTAAAACGAATTAACTTCAGTGACTTAATTATAATGTGAAGACATATCAAACAAACCAGATAAAGTAAAGGTAACATTTTTCACATTTCTGCATGAAAATGAACTTTGACCTTCAATTATCAGGGTTGACCTTGACTTTTTTTTTTGCAATACGATTTGCATTTCTGACTTTGGCGGACATATACACATTGCATAAATAAAGATGAGTGACTTATGACAACAAACTATTTTTTTAAGAATAAAAATAAATTTCAAATATGCCATTTTTTGTGATTTTTACATAAATTTGACATTTGACCGTAAATATTTAGTTTGTCCTTCATTCTTTGTTGATGAATTTCTTATTGCTGTCATTGTTTGACATATATACATGTACTTACAATCAGATTGTTACTGTAATTAAACAGTGAAAAAAATGGTAGACGAAAACTTTACCCTACCCTCTAATATTTTACAGTTGAGTTTTACCTCCCCTATCACAAACATAAGTGAACAAAATATAGATAGGCACGGCTTTAACACTTAAGAAATGGGTTTTCATGGAGGATATGAAATACTGTTTCCAAAACAGTATAAACTTCTTTTGGCCTCAATTGTTGCAATAAAAGTCCGTGAGCTCTCGGACCAGTCATTTTGTTGACTAGTATTTAATAGTGGTTTTTATTGTTTTTGTTTTTTTCACTTTCAATTCGTACTTTGTACATCAAATTCCTTAAAAGAAGCGTTTTACTTGTAGACACTCATAAACAAATTGATAAAAATTCAACCTTTTAAAAGATATGTTGATAACATGAGCCAATATACACAAGTTATGAATACATGTAACAATGGAATTGAAACAATTGTAAGATACTCTCGTCATATGAGTTTTGGCATCATGACACTTTGTATGACTCTGTATAATGCCAAACTCTCAGACAGCACAATATAATCGTGTCAAGAAACAATGTGTTTAGCAAAACAGTCAAGAAATGTTAGGTGGAGCACAAAATAACACGTAGGCATATGCATTTATTTGTTTGAATATACTGTTTTATAAGTAAAGCATGTGCAGATCCAGGAATTTCTTTAGGAGGACACCAACTTTAAAGAGAGTCACCCATTTCAGGGGTGAGGTGGGGAGTCACGCCGAATTTCAAAAACGATTTTCTTTGTAAAATGTAAGAATCAAAGGAGGGATTGACCCACAATATTCCTTTTCCAGGCTCTGGGCCCGTGCATGTAAAGAATGGAGTTATTTCATAAGGGTAACAGGAAACTTCTCGCATCATGATATCATAGATCTGCATTGTCTGATACTTCATGAGAATTTATGTCTTACTTGTACCATTTTTAATCCCCCGCCGTTGCGGAGGGATTATAGGAATGGTCTGCGTCCGTCCTTCCGTCCGTCCGTCCTTCCGTCCGTAACAAAATCGTGTCCGGTCTATATCTCCTAAACCCCTTGAAGGATTTTCATGAAACTTGGGTCAAATAATCACCTCATCAAGACGATGTGCAGAACCCATGAGTCAGCCTTGTCGGTTCAAGGTCAAGGTCGCAACTCAAGGTCAAATGTTTGAGCCTTCCATTTTGTGTCCGCTCTATATCTCTTAAACCCCTTGAAGGAATTTTATAAAACGTGGGTCAAATGATCACCTCATCAAGACGATGTGCAGAACCCATGAGTCAGCCATGCCGGCTCAAGGTCAAGGTCACAACTCAAGGTCAAATGTTTGAGCCTTCCATTTTGTGTCCGCTCTATATCTCTTAAACCCCTTGAAGGAATTTTATAAAACTTGGGTCAAATGATCACCTCATCAAGACGATGTGCAGAACCCATGAGTCAGTCATGCCGGCTCAAGGTCAAGGTCACAACTTAGGGTCAAAGGTTTGAGCCTTCCATTTTGTGTCCGCTCTATATCACCTAAAACCCTTGAAGGATTTTCATCAAACTTGGGTCAAACGATCACCTCATCAAGGCGATGTGCAGAACTTATGAGTCAGCCATGTCAGCTTAAGGTCAAGGTCACAACTGAAGGTCAAAGGTTTGAGCCTTCCATTTCGTGTCCGCTCTATATCTCCTAAACCCCTTGAAGGAATTTTATAAAACTTGGGTCAAATGATTACCTCATCAGAACAATGTGCAGAAATTATGAGTCAACCATGCCAGCTCAAGGTCAAGGTCACAACTAAGGGTCGAATGTTTGAGCCTTCCATTTGGTGTCCACTGCGTATCTCCTTAACCCCTTGAAGGATTTTCATCAAACTTGGGTCAAATGATCACCTCATCAAGAACTCATGAGTCAGCCATGTCAACTCAAGGTCAAGGTCACAACTGAAGGTCAAAGGTTTCAGCTCTGTATCTTCTAAACCCCTTGAAGGATTTTCATGAGACTTTGGTCAAATGATCACCTCATCAAGACGTTGTGCAGAAATCATGAGTCAGCCATGTCAGTTCAAGGTCAAGGTCACAGCTAAAATCAAATGTTTACCCTTTCACTATCCATAGCAGTGGCGGGGTATTTAGCTGTCTTTCAGACTGCCTTGTATTTTTAAAATTAAAACGCAATTGTCGTATAAAGTGTCAGACAGAAACGGATTGTTTTTATCTGGAAGTGAAAAATAAGTGTTCCACCAAATGATAATTATGCGTAATTATTTATTGTTCAAGTAAAATCATTGTTCTTCCATGTGTCTTCATCCAGATTTCAGTCTTACGTGTAAGATGAAAAACGACTGAAGTTTTGACATTCGTGGTATCACATCTTCGGACGTTCAAAACTTCACTTCGACAGAAAGGCCCGTTTAGTTCCTCTTTAGTTCCTCTTTTCCAGTATATTTCTTCGAATGGCAGAATGATCAACATATACAATACAACACATTGTTATATTACATGTAAAACATAACGATAATAATTCTCCATTACAATTCTCAATACAGAATTCAAATATAATTAAACGTCCAATTCAAATATTTCAAATAGATATATATCAGAATAATTTGTAGATTTAATATATTGATAACGTAACACATTAGCACAGATAGTGCTTGACTCCCTTTACATGTTGTCATTGCTATAAGTATTTTTGAATTGCTGTAATTAATAGAATTTGGGTCATTTGTGGCTGATTTGGGTTCATTATATGGATAGCTGGATTCCAGCATCACACATTATGTCATATACAAAAGTTAAAGGGAACCAGATATTTGATAGAGCAAGTACTCGACTAGAGATAATACAAAGCCTAGTTGTAAGAATCGGGTTTTTAGTGTAAAACAAACTTTTATAGAGTTAGATTTAGGTTTTATGGTCATTTGACTGTATCAAAAAGAAAACTTTGTGATACGGTTTCGAGTACTATGTTTGCAAAATACAAAAATGACTGGAAAAATACTGTAACTAGAACAAATGCTGTAAGAGTCAATGGTAGAAACAAACTAAGAACTTGTTGTCTTTTTAAAAAAAGAGTATTGTACTGAAGAATACTGTAATGGGGTTTTGCCTCGTACTCATAGAGCAGAATTTGCCAACTTTAGATGTGGGGTAGCCCCAACTATGTTAGAAACTGGTAGATACATGAATTTGTCTCTTGAGACCCCTGTTTGCCCTTTTGAGAGCCATGTTATCTTACAATGCCCTATGTATTCAAATGTTAGAAACATACTGTTTGCTAAGTGCCAAAAGGTAACAAATTTTAACTTGCAGTCTGATGATAAAAAATATGTTAATTAGATGCTGTGCCAAAGCCTGCTATGATATATTGCAATTAAGAAACTCACATTTGTATAAATAATGTTATCGCACCACTAATAAGCTGTTTCTTACTGTAGAAATAAGTCTTTTTAATATTGTAGAAAACTAGAATGTTTCATCCTTGTAGTTGATGTACGTGTATACATATATTAAAACAGGTTCCTGGTAATGATATGTATGTCAATTAGATAAACTAGGATTTAGACGTAGCATCTCTTTTTTATACTCAAAACTAAGTTTTATTCATGGGCCTTAAGTTTTATGTTTTAAGTTTTGTTTTAATCTATCAAAGCGTCTTTTTGAATATGTTGAAATCTTTCAACCCTTGTTAAAATTTCTTGGTCAAGTTTTGCCTCTACGTAAACTTTTCTCTATTTCGCCAAAGCTATTATTTTAACCTTGGAGCAATTATTCGCCATTAAAAACTGACTCTGTACAGCAGGTTTTGTAACTCTACATTGCTCTGCTAGAATTATGGTCCCTTTTGGACTTTTGATATTCAGATATAGGAAAATATTTCTATTTAACAGAGACGTCTGCACCTGCAAGACACATGCTCTGGTTTTAAAATGTGAATGACCAGTATACAGTGATAGTTGAGTTAGATATGCTTTCTAAGATAATTCAGTTTGGCAAACGAATGTATAAACTCGGTACTTTTTTTTCTGCCTTTATTAAACGCATAATATTAAACCCTATTATATAATATAGCTTTGGCCTTACTATCAGTAACATGTAGTACATTTTGCGTAATAGTTATTACATACCAAATCCCTAGGGTTTAGGGTTTATTCTAATTCCGGGTTAATGTATGCATGTATACATATATGTATATATAGGTAGAGTGAAATTAATTTAATTTGATAATGTTTTAGTAGTCTTTTATAACTCTACTAAGAGTGGCAAAGCACATGTATATATAGAATTTTATCATGTCTTTAATATTTATTTGTGTACTTTGATGAGACTTTAATAAACAATAAAACGTGTCATTGAAATATTCGGTCTCAGAATATAACAGATTTTAAATGTCAAAAATCACAGTTTATAGTTTTGTAAATTTTACATCCACGCTTCTCTGTGACTGACAGAAAATATCGGTTGCATTTTTGTAAAAGTGAAATAAATGAGATGTTAGTGCGTGCGAAATAAAAAATAGTATAGCGTTTGAGATTCAGTATAGAAATCATAAACAAAATCAGAATTCTTAACGGTTTTGACAGGGTTTTCGCTTCTATTGTTATTTATCAGAATCAGATCAGTGCATAACATAATAAATCACAGCTATATGAACATACAACTGTACCATTTTTACTGTTATTATATGTATTACAAGATTGCTATATGGTATAATTGACTGATACTCTATAAATATAATATGACAGCGTGTGTGATATTGATATTGTAAATCCGAGGGCAGAATGTCACCTAACGCGAAAACCGAGTGGTAACATTCAGTTTCGAGGGTTGACAATATCAATGTCACACACGCTGCCATATGATATTTTTTTATTATACCGAACGAAATTTAGTACATAAAAATGTTTTTAATTCATTTAATTCAACAGTTTCATCTTTAGCCCGGTAATCGCCTGTGTACACATTGAATAGTGACGTCACTACTATTTGTATACAAGGGAGGCAAATTATTAATTATTTGGCTAAAATTTGAAGCAGTTAATTACCCTTAAAAAACGTTCAAAATATCAGCGCGGTCACATGACCTGACAGTCACTTTCGCTTGGTCACGTGTCAAAGAGGTTGAAAATGTTTTTGATAGTCAAAATATCTTTCTCGGGTAATGGAATTTTATTATTGTTGACAAAAGTGAAGTATAATAAATAAATTTAGTACTACTGGCAGTATATAAAATATTCTACTGACACATAGATATGAGTGCTTAATTTCAATTACCATGTTTACGAAGCATACAGTCGAACAAATCGTTGTCAAAAACTATTCTAAGTTTAAATGTGAAAAATGGACAAACATGATTTATTTTATCAATGGATCGTATATAAGAGGGAATAGCAGCAGCCATTAGCAAGACGCAAAATCATCAGCCATTTTAAAAGAAAACAAGAATAAATTTATTAATGACTAATAATATCATCTTTACGTTGGCAGATGATTTAGCGGCCGACCATATACGTCTGTCATAACCACTACCACTAAATTATATGTATAAATGAAAACTACAACACCGTTTAGTGGGAAAAGGCCGCGACTTTATTTTTAAGATTTCTCATGGCAACTGGCAAGGTGAGATAATGTTTAAAATGCACATACTATAGAAACAGCTAAAGATGTATATTGACAATAACCTAATTTCAATTGCCCCAGCAACACTGCAAAGGTACAAACAAAATACATTTAATAAATAAGATAAAATTTGAATCAATCGTAAAAACAATTATCCCCAGCGATGGCTGCAAAACGGGGAAATAATAACTATACATAAAAGTCTTTAGAGTACAAAAGTATCTTTCTTATAACAGAAAACAGCAATCAACAATATTACATTATGGTAATAGAAAAGCAAACATACGGCATCAAGATGTAAATGTTATTCAAATATGAACAAATGGTACACGAGATGCTGTCATATCAATTAATATGCATGCCACAATCGAATCTGTATATTAAATAATACAGTTAAATCCGCTACATTTTTTTACGTTAAACAAATTCGATTGTATATTTCTCAAACGGAATACGAGCCGCCCACGAAAAACCCACTCCCCGATTTTAACTAGGACAGGAGCAAACGTGTTTCCGTAGCCATTGTATAACACATTGAAATGCTCAGACTATTCCTCGAAATACTGAAAAACGGAACGAATTCAAGCATGCTAAAATATATTTCAATACTATTTTGCCTATAATTGCCATGCCTAACTTCGCAAACTTGTGAGAGCAGAAGAACACGAAAGTACATGTAAGTGCATTTTATATACACTTTATATAAAAGTGCTATGAATTGATTTGAAATAACGGTGTTCATCAAAATCAAATACACACTATGAAGAAAAGGTGCAGGGGACAGAGACATACATTTAATATTTGTACACTTTACTCATGTCACTGACCATTTATGCAACTAAGGTCCCGAAGATAGGTCTACACTGTGAAGCGAAGGCATGTACAGTCAAATGAAAAATTCGCGTATCGTGGGGGCGAGAAAAAATGCGACCCAGATGTTTATAACAGACCAGCCACTGAGCAAAGAAACTGAAAACTGATCATGTCGAGTCTCCAAACTACCGAATCCTTCTACCTTCAACATATGACGTTATCTAATAACACAAATTGAGGTCCACCTTCGACGTCAGGTAATGACACAGTGACTTAGACAGCACACCCGACTGTGCTTGAATGTCATTTTGTTTTTAATCAATTATAATGAACTCATAGTTAAAGAGTACAGTCAAACCTGTGTAAAAGATCACCTCTGATCAGAGACCACCGGGCTCTAAAGTCCATATGTTTTGTTTCACATGTTAACAGTTACAGTTTATTTTAACCTGTGAATAAAGACCACTTCCCAATAAGACCACATTTTGGCTCCCCCAAGGGTGGTCTTTATAGACAGGTTTGACTGTATTTTACAAATGCCTTGGCTCTCAGTCCTCGGCCAAATTATTTAGTGGCTTCTGGCCAATTTCGGCCGAGAGATTGTAAGCATTCATTAAAGCACAAGTGCAGACCACAACTGAGACTTATACGCCGACAAACTATGACAATGCTTCTGCTAACTCTGGTAAGGCTCATGCCATGTTCCTCGAAAAAATATAAACCATGGTCGTTGGTCGACAGCTTTTCAAAGTGGCGTACCATTAACCAAGGCTAATAAGCTATTTCCTTCACTACACAGAAAACTAACACAAACATGACTGTTCAATTTACTTGATACCATTCTGAATTAAAATATTACTTCCGAGTAATACTATTACTTCAAAAATTAATGCATATGGCTTTGGTACTCCTTTACTCCCACAGTGCATTTTCAAATTAGAATCAATATTCTATGAAAACGTTATAAAGGCGCGACAAATAATAACGTTTACATATAAATTGCATACCTATGAGTTTGAATTTCTGGCGTTCAACAGAACATTTACGAACAACATTTACTAACAGTGCTAACACTAAAGTGCCTGATCGTATGGGTATTCCATTTCATTTCTAGAGTGGTTCTCATAGCAATAATCTCACAACATCTATAACATTATTTTGATACACCCTCTCAAAGACTTTATTGATACATACTCTCTAAGAATGATCGTAAACTTTACTGATACATCCTCTCAAAGAATGATCGTAAACTTTATTTATTATTGATCAGTCACTACATAGCTGTGTGTTGTTTATGGGAATACAACTTTCTGCTGTTGTCCTGTTCCCTTATGGCGTATTCTATGGTCTGAAACAGACCTACTATGCAGGAACCTGAAAAACAGATTAACAGAAGCAGCAAAGATTTCTGATTCACGATAAAGTTATAAGCAATATCAACAAATAAGGGCATGGGCGGGTGGGATAAATTCAGTGAAAGTATATGTTGTTCCATTGCTGACGAGGATTGAAACGGCCATGCAAACGTAGCAAATCCAAATACGAAATTCACGCTTTTTTATTATAAATTGCGTCCAAAATACAAAGGGACACAACTAGCGCACGACTAATTACTAAAATACTGTTGTCGTCGCGACCTTCTTACTGGAACAGTGGTCCATGAAAAATAAACAGGTTTATTATGCAAAAAGGGGCAACATAAAACCCATTATTTTATCAATAGACCGTATATAACAGGGAATGACAGCAGCCATTAGCAAGATGCAAAATCATCAGCCATTTTAAAAGAAAACAAGAATAAATTTATTAATGACTGATAATATCATCTTTACGTTGGCAGATGAGTTAGCGGCCGACCATATACGTCTGTCATAACCAGTACAACTAAATTATATGTATTAATGAAAACTACAACACCGTTTTGTGGGAAAAGGCCGCGACTTTATTTTTAAGATTTCTCATGGCAACTGGTAAGGTGAGATAATGTTTAAAATGCACATACTATACAAACAGCTAAAGATGTATATTGACAATAACCTAATTTCAATTGCCCCAGCAACACTGCAAAGGTACAAACAAAATACATTAAATAAATAAGATAAAATTTGAATGAATCGTAAAAACAATTATCCCCAGCGATGGCTGCAAAACGGGGAAATAATAACTGTACATAAAAGTTTTTAGAGTACAAAAGTATCTTTCTTATAACAGAAAACAGCAATCAACAATATTACATTATGGTAATAGAAAAGCAAAAATACGGCATCAAGATGTAAATGTTATTCAAATATGTACAAATGGTATACGAGATGCTGTCATATCAATTAATACGCATGCCACAATCGAATCTGTATATTAAATAATACAGTTAAATTCGCTACATTTTTTTACGTTAAACAAATTCGATTGTATATTTCTCAAACGGAATAAGGGGAACTATGACCCAACTACTATGCCTAGAAGAGAGTGAGCTGTGCCGGCGGGGCCTCGTGTCCTGGTAGCGCCACGCAAGCCGGAGTGGTCACACTATTCTCTGACGGGTGATTGTGGTTGGATTCTTGTCTTTCTTACTCTCTCTACTTTATTACTTTTTACTATTTACTTTTACTATCTTACTTTTGATTATTCTTTTCTATACCACTTTTCTCTTGCGCACCGTTAAGTAATGGTCAAGATTGACAGTTTTAACGTACCATGTAGATGTAGAATACGTGCCGCCCACGAAAAACCCACTCCCCGATTTTAACTAGGACAGGAGCAAACGTGTTTCCGTAGCCAATGTATAACACATTGAAATGCTCAGACTATTTCGTCATAACCACTACAACTAAATTATATGTATAAATGAAAACTACAACACCGTTTAGTGAGAAAAGGCCGCGACTTTATTTAAAGATTTCTCATGGCAACTGGCAAGGTGAGATAATATTTAAAATGCACATACTATACTAACAACTAAAGATGTATATTGAAATAACCTAATTTCGTCTGCCCCAGCGACACTGCAAAGGTACTAATAAAATAAATGAAGGTACAAATAAAACAAAGTACATAAAATAAATAAGATAAAATTTAAATCAATTGAAAGAACAATTATCCCCACCGATGGCTGCAAAAGGGGGGACAACTGTTAGCAATAAACACTATCAAAGAACCAATTCGATTTGAATCATTATTTTCCGTCTTTTATTATTAATCACCTTGCCTAGTGCCATACCTGAAATGCGCTTATGTGTATTGAAGGGCCACTAAAATTATTATTTTACATACGTATTATATACATTATGAAAAAATGAAACTGCTTAATAATATAATAACTGCCCCAAGGTTAAAACCAAGCGTTACTTTTATCATATCAAAGTAGAAATTTGTTTAGGTTTAGCAGCAAATCAGAAAACCATAGAAATATTAAGTGAATGAACAACATCTTTATAAACAAACCATCTGTCAAACACATTTTTTACAGTTCTGTCCCGTAGAATTGGCTACTTAATTATTAATCCCCCGCCACAAATGGCGGGGGGTTATAGGAATGGTCTCCGTCCGTCTGTCCGTAACATTTTCGTGTCCGCTCCATATCTCCTAAACCCCTTGAAGGATTTTCATGAAACTTAGGTCAAATAATCACCTTATCAAGACAATGTGCAGAACCCATAAGTCAGCCTTGTCGGTTCAAGGTCAAGGTCACAACTCAAGGTCAAATGTTTGAGCCTTCCATTTTGTGTCCGCTCTATATCTCCTAAACCCCTTGAAGGAATTTTAGAAAACTTGGGTCAAATGATCACCTCATCAAGACATTGTGCAAAATTCATGAGTCAGTCATGTCAGTTCAAGGTCAAGGTCAAAGCTAAAGGTCAAAGGTTTACCCTTTCACTATCCATAGCAGTGGCGGGGGATTTAGCTGTCTTTCGGACTGCTTTGTTCTAAAAGATTTGCTCCCCTACAAAATAATGCCAATAGTCAAAAACGATGTTTAACCTAGTTATGTAAATATTAAGCACTCGTACGTTGTTGCAAATGCACCAAAAGAAGACATGTAACATGTTTTTTTAATAAAATGATGAAGTTTAAAGGCGCTGAACTGGCCAAAGTATGAACCCTTCATGCAGGCCCCTTTGGAAACCCAACACATACATATATGAGTAAATTTACGATGGATTTGTATAATGAAAATGTTTTATATGCTACATTTAATTTTCGTGTTAAACAATTTTTACTTTCTATGATTTGGTGATATTTTAAAATTTCTTCGCCAAAACATGACCCTAACTCATTTGAACACAATGGCCGAATTCCACCCGAGTATAAATGTAAATGTCTGTCTTAAAGTGACACCCCTCAAGGTTAAAAAACAACAACACGAGAATTTACTTTCATTATTTGATAATGTAAATGTGCCGCATCTGTGGAACATTTGTTAAGCAGGTTAAACATACTGAGAAATAAACATAAACGATAGCAGAGCAATTTAAATGTGATGTAAGAAAAGCTAGAATGTGTCTACAGGACACAGGGTGTGCCCCCGCCTACTCGAACATTTGTCACAAATAAGGGGAAATAATTCAAATGTTTATAGCCTCAACAAACATTTTATGAAAAGGAGTCATTATTCTAGGCCAAATACTTTTTGAGCTACGAGCATTACAAACAAAATATCCACTATGTTGGCTATTTCAAGGGCTGTAACTCAGTAATAAGCTCTAAGATTCTCAAGAAGAATGCCAAGTGTGCAAGGTCACATCATGATAAAGACACAAGCAAGGTTTCATGAATTTACATCAAATACTTTCTGAGCTAGACACATAATTAGGTGAAAATGTGTATTTTTGACTATTTCAGGGGCCATAACTTGCGAAAGGTGGGGATGGAACCAGCCAAAATATAATAGATGTGCAAGTTTTTATCATGATAAACCATTTATATTAAATACTTTTTGAGCTAGGTGCGTCACAATGTGAAAATGTGCATTTTTTACTAATTCAGGAGACAGAACTCTGAAAATAGGGGCAAACGGAAATGAAAATAGGAGGTGCGCAAGTTCATATCATGATTAAGACTCATGCAAGGTTTCAAAAATCTATATTAAATACTTTTTAAGCTAGGCGTGTCACAAGGTAAAAATGTGCATTTTTGACTATTTCAGGGGCCATAACTCTAAAAAGGGGGCAGAGCCAGACGTAAAATAAGAGGTGGGCAAGTTCATATCATGATTAAGACTCATGCAAGATTTAATCAATCTATATGGAATTGTTTTTGAGCTAGACGCGTCACAAGGTGAAAATGTGCATTTTTGACTATTTAATGGACCATGACTCTGAAAATAGGGGGCGGAGCCAGACAAAAAAATAGGAGGTGCACAAAACTCATGTAAGATTTAATCAATTTCTATGGATTACTTCTTGAGCTAGGCGCATCACAAGGCAAAAATGTGCATTTTTTACTATTTCAGGGGCCATAACAATAGTGGGTAGACCGAAGGTGCGCAAGTTCATATCATGAGTAAGACTCAGGCAAGGTTTCATGAATCTATATGAAATACTTTTTGAGCTAGGCGTGTCACAATGTGAGAATGTGCAGTTTTGACTACTTCAGGGGCCATAACTCTGAAAATGGCGGACGGAGCCAGACGAAAAATACAGAAACATTTGGTATATGGGTATTCTATCCAACAATTTAGGGGCCCAGCTAAATATCTAGGCCCAAGGGGCTACTGGGCCCCTGCTTATTTGTATCCCTGCTAACGCACGCCTACACGCTTATAATCAGCCTATATATTTATCATCACATTTTTATTCAAGCTGCCGTAACCACTGGGCGGCAGTATATATAATTATTTATAGCTAATAGCACATATAGACAAATAATTCCACAACCAAGCATTCATGCTGACATTTCAGTCATTACACCAAAAGGTACAATAAAAGGTACAATAGCTCACTGTTTTAGCCAACAGCGCCGCTGTAAAACTTATAAAGAACGAAAAACAACTCACAGCGCCCCATTAATAATTTGCCAATATTTTCCCCCTTTTTTATTGATTCAAATGAGCACAAATAAAATTCACTTAATAATTGAAAAGCTGTTAGAATTAGAAAACTTACATAATCAGTGCTTGATGTGGGCCTTACACCTGTGACCCCTCATACTACGATAGTTTATTATTATTATTATATTCATTATTAGTTTGATGTGCCATCAACTAAGCTCGCCGGGTTGTTGTACTTGTAAAATAAAAGTAACATGCAGCAAGCAGCATTTCCAACAGCAGTGGCAGACCAGACATTATGTGCACGCTCTTGAAAACTTAAAGTACTTATGGTACATATCTCTGCCCATATACATATGACGCTCTTTTGGACAATTTTTATTAGTTGGTCTACAGTTCCCTCTTTGATCTACGCCATTGACCTACTGTCTACAATATATCATTCTTAAAATATTATTTAGTTTCTTTTTATCACTGAATTGAATTTAATGAACTTAATTAAAGAATACGACTCACCCGTTTCACCATTCATTTGTGTCTAAGAGCTGCCATCAATGAAGATGCACTTTGACCTTAACCATTCCAAAAGCCACGATAACTGCTTGGTCCACACCCTTATTCTAAAGATCTTTATAGGCCTAGCAATCATATTCCTTCAGGTTGTGGATAACTTCTAACGACGGAATTAACTTACATTTTCTGAGTCTTGTAGTAAAAAAACTTCTACATATATTAAATGAATACCACACGATCATCGCTTATATTCAAGATAAATTCAGTGAAAGTCTATGTTGTTTCATTGCTGTCGAGGATTGAAATGGCCATGCAAACGTAGCAAATCCAAAAACGAAATTCACGCTTCTGAAATCCAGTTAGAATTGGCTTTGACACATGAGCAACTTTGTGCCCCTAGTGAAACTCTAAACGGTAGAGGTGAGGGGAAAGTAATAAATCACTTGAACAACGAGACCAAACGGAGTTGGGTGGCACACAAATGCTTCGACAATGCTCGAATCCCATTGGAATAATTTCTTAACAGATCAGGCTAGCTTAAGTTCTTGTGGTTGAGGTTCATTTAAGTCAAAAATGATAACAAACGGACAAAGAATGACTCCAATATGGCCGCTCCTTAAAGTGTTATTTGTTGTGCTTTGATTAACCCATAAGTTTTGAATTGGGAAGGTCTGTTTTTTTTTTAGTTTCTTTCTTTCAATCAATTCACTGCCAGTTAATATACAAACTGGGAAAACTGGGGTTACAGTATAACAGAAGTTATTTTTATATCTACACTACTTATTTGAAAAGCTAAATATCTTTTTAAATTGAATATATGCATTTTGATAAAATATCGACTGCCGTACTAAAGAAGTTACGTTCAAAAAGATTTGGGCCCGAGACAATTAATGTGATGGATCGTTCAGGATCTGTGAACAAACATTTTTTAAGAAAGCACTCGGCTTTGACTCTAGATCTAACAGATTGAACTAAACAACTGAGAACAAATGGTCTGAAAACTTTATCTGAACAACATTTCTATGTTTAATCCAAACATTTTTAATAAAATTAAATCCAAGTGCACGTCTTACAAGTTGGGCTTTGTTCTTTTCACTTTATTGAACAATCGTACTTCATCACCTACCGGTACATCGAAGGCCATATGTGGCACTAGTACAGACACTCCAGATTTAAAACAAATGATGAACAAAACCATAACTCCTGACTTTTTGAGTTTGAGTCGGCTACGTGTATTACGAACGCATGAATTCCGATCAATATCACTCTGACGCATTAAAACATCGATAAAAACAAAGAAAAATATCAAACAGGGAATGCCACGCACCAAAAGCGCAGCGTCCTCAAAACGAACCCCCAAACCTTTTTGCCGTTATCATTCCGGACCGCGTAATCAGAATTTTTATGGGACTTTGATGTACGTGCGGGCTGGTGATTTTATTTCTTTTTCTCGGGAACGAAATCATTGATGCGGTAGTTCCGACGAACGGCACATCAATTTGGTATGGCCTAATATGACACTACTTCAGTTTGAAAGCAAGATCGTTTTTAGAAAAAAATCTGGTGGTCAGTGCATTATATAATCGTTACTTTACCCTAAAATCTATAGAAACTGCTATTCTTGAACTGCCAGTGTGTCATAGTTTCTCTTTCGATTTTCTAAAGTTATACACCATTAGAATGCTTGCGATCGAGCTTTTTAAAGACGTATAAATTGATATATTTTCTTTTAACACGTGCATTGACCAGGAAATTTTACATAGAAATTATGTTCGGTATACTCGTAAAAATCGATAAAAGTAGTGCGGATATAAACGGCGGATTAATCTGCTTTCAGTGCAAACTGTCATTAATGGATTCTTGAAGTATATAATACGGTTATAACAGGTCTCAACTTGAACAAAGGTACAATGCTATGATATAGAACAGTCAAAACAACCAAGTTTGTCGATGTCATTTTACGTGGATTTGTTATAAAGTACGTTACTTTGAATAAATTCCGTAGTTATCAACGTTGAATTAGTTTTATGAAAACTTTGAATAAGTTCCATGATATATAACGTTGAATTAGTTCCGTAGTACCTTAAATTGAATTAGTTCCATAGTACAGAGAATTGAATTATTTCTCTTGTACATTATGTTGAATTTGTCCCGAGGAACTTTAGGTTGAATAAGTTCTGTAGAACCTTGCTTTGAATAAGATCCATAATACGTAACGTTGTATTCGTTCAATGGAACCTAACTTTAAATTATATTCAAACTACTCAATACTGGATAAGTTCCTAGTACATAACGTTGAAGTAGTTATATTCATACAACGCTGAACTAGTTCCATAGTATATAGCACTGAATAAGGATCATAGTACCTAACGTTGAAATAGTTTCAAAGTACATAACGTTTGATGAAATCCATAGTATATAACGTGGAAATAGTAATAGACATTTGCGAATTAATCCGATACCGAATCCGAGATTGTAATCCGATGTTCATACTGTATTTTAAGGGATAATCTCAAAACATTTATGTGCATCGGAAATATACGCTAAGTATTGGTCTATTTAATTCCATGTTTTGTTTTCTGAAACAACATCAGACCTAATAAAAAATGTTTGTTTCCGGTAACATGCTAAATATAGGGTAGGTAGGTCGGTAGTTTTTTATGCTTTTGATTTTTTAATTGAGTTGGACCTTTCGGAAATTATTTTTGTGTCAAAAATGAATACATGTACAAATAAGAGTGTTATGCTTTTAGAGCATCAGTAAATTAATTTCTAACATCACTGACCATGTTTAAAGCGTAAAAAGTGCAGTTTTGCAACTTTTTCTTAAAAAGTTGAAACAGATCTCGAATGCCATATAGCATGTAGGGTCGTGCCAAAAATTTTGGGTAGGTCGGGATACCGGAATCACACAACTTTTCTATGCCTCATAATGTTTAGTCATAACTGTTTTTTACAACAATGAAATCTAGTAAATACTATTCTGTTAAGTTTTAAGAAAAAGCCACATAAGACAGAGATTCTGTCTCCGACGCTATGACTTATTATCTGATGAAACACAAAGGGCGGACACTAGGCATCTTCCTTTCTATTTCTGACATTATGTCGTACGTTATCTAGTTAGTTCCTTGTAAAGTTTGAACTAAGGGATGCATATTATCCAAATACCTTAGTTGTTTTCTGGGGCAAATAAGAGGTGTTTCTTTTGTAATTTTTACGGAATTTTACGTCATCGAATAATTAAGATCTTATTTTCTTAAAAGGTTCAGTGAAGAATTTAACACGATAACTGACCGCAAGTTACTTGTATAGAATGTTCGAATCTTTCAGATTTTCTTAATAAATTTTCATTGGATGGCCATCAGATCATTCGCTATGTTAAACATGACCGTGAGGGGCAAAGAAAGTTTCCATGTAGACTATAACTATTACCGAACTTTTTAGAATCATCTTTTTCAAAACTGCTTAACTGATTTAAATATGATTCCACGGAAATAATTCTTCGGTGAGCCTCTGCCAGATTAATTTATATCATTTGGTACATTAAAAAATGCGATTGCCAGGGAGCGGAGCAGGGATTCCTTATTCAGCAAGAGCGTAAAGTTTTGAGGCATTCTTTGTCATAAGCAGAACGGCATAAATCTTATACTGTACATCTACTGTCCAGTTTTCAGTTATTTGGCAGAACTATGTCTTCCAGGCTATGGAAATATGGAGTTGTGGCGATTTTCATGAGTATATATTTTTATACAAGTACAGTTCGAAAGAATTCAGACGGCATTTCATTATCAGATATATAATTTTAAGAAACAAGAGTTTCTAAAAAGAGTACTAAATCTTGTCATACATTTTCCTGCTCTGTACCATACAAGATAAATATTAAGAGAACATATATGCGATATTGGAAAATGATTTAGCTACACTACGATTTGCATTTGGCTATTTTCATGCATCATTTACTTCAGATTCCTAATGTCTGTCTTAGTTCAAAACATGTTAATACAGTAAGCTTTTATCAGTTCATTTTTATAACTTGGGAGCTCAGCAGATCATACTGTAAACATTTAACAGATCGCACTCATTCTTTCGTTAGAATAGTGCTAACTATATATGCTAATCAATTACATCAAAAATGAATATTTTTGTATGAATGAATTCATAACATTAAACTAAACCTTCATAAACTGCAAAATTATTAATGGAATTCGTATCCTTTAGTTTATTTAAAGTCAAACTTATTCATTGCAATGGAATTTTTTGCCTATTTGTAAGGTAGATAGGTCTAACCAAAATCAGCAACATGTTTATTATCATGGCAATAAAAGTATATTCACCATGTATTATAAAATAAATATTGTGACAGCTACAGTTCCATATGCATTGAACAACACTTTAAGAATATACCTATATAACAAGTATAGATATCATATTTATTATCTATATGTTAGCTACAGAATGATTAACTTAAAAAGTAAAAAAAAAAAATCGCATTTATTCAAACGACAGCTTAGTAAGTAAGATAGTCAGTTTAGTTAAATACGTAGTCAATCAACAAAAAACAGCTCAACGTTAAAATGTTAGCCAACAACCATTTTAATCATTTGAGCGCACGACATCTTATCTCGTGCGCAGGTCACCGTATCTCGAGCGCACGATATTTTATCCCAGGCGCAAGACATTTTAGCATTTGAAAATTAGCTTGGCACACCTGCCTCCCATGGGTTCATTACAAAACTAAAGTGTTATTTTTTCTATTATCTAAAACCCCCCTCCCCAAAAGATAATCGAAGCGCTGAAAGCCCTGAAGGACGGTTGTTCTGAAAGATGTCAAACCAAACAGAACAAAACTGAACATTGGCGTTAAACAAGTGAATGCTTACCAAACGTCACACGGGCTCATTTTAACAATAAGATAAAGTACTGCCTTCGTTTGCATTGTTTCTGGTGGTCCACAAGAGGCAGATAAAGGGTTATTTCAACATTGTTTCAATTTTCTGCAGTCAAGTGTCATGTTCTTGCTTTTATCATGTGGTGTTGTCTCAGAAATGATGCACGGTAGATTAGTTTGAATTAACCACTTCTGTAACGGACCCATTTCAAACATGGTTATAAGAGAAAGGAAAGAACGTTATATATTCTATAAACTTAAATGTAGTAATAAAACAATGTTAGACTAGTTAAAAGTGTTCTAAAAAGCAAACAAAATTAGATTTCGTTTTTTAATTATTTTGTTCAAATCGTTTAATAAATTCAATATGAAATGACACTGATTTAATATCCTAGATGTAAAACATAAATATGCAAAACTCATCTGCTGACAAATTGTAAAAGAAAAACGCACTATTCAGCTTGCGGTTGCGTTGCGAATCGTTTTCAATATCAAAGCAACCGTGTGACTTTGAAATTCGAACTAACTTTGATGACCTACTATATGAAAATCACAGTGATTCAATAATTATATAATAAATATCAAGCTTCAACGGGTTCGTTGGTTAACTATCAAGAAAATGTGGTCTATGGATCAATGGGTCCATGCTTCTTTGTAGGGAAATATGAAACAAGATTTAATAGGAAAGACCAGTGCTAGGCTCCCATCTTCCGTCTATCAGAGATGCTTTTTATAGTTTAATTAGTGAACTTAAAAAAGCAGAATGCAGGTTTTCTCCGTAGCCCGGCTCATTTTGTAAATTTTATAAAAAAATATCTGTTACTCGTAAGAAATTCAGTGCGAGTGCAATACAAAACATAAGCTATACAAGTTATAAAACAGCAAACTTACACAAAAATACTGTTACTAATTTTAGACATTCAGTGCAAGTACAATACAATTTCAGCTTCAGAGATGTTTATGTGCGGTAACGGATCTCTCTAAAGTAAATTGAGGCGACCATCAGAAAATAGAAAAAACGCATGACCAACTTTGTTAAATAAATGAAAAAAATAAATTTGTACTTCTGTAAAGAATATCAAGATTCTGCCTGAAATGAAATTCATCTTTTAAATGATATGTGAGAAACTTGCGACAGCGCCGCACTGCAAATTATGACCGGTCGTAGGATAATGTAACAAGTTCAAGCTTCCTTCCAATATGGCGGCTTCAAGTAAAATGATCGTGTCTTTTTGTCCCGTAACTCAGCGTCTGTATTAGTACTCGTTTAATATTTCAAAATACTTAGCTTTTTTACTTGTCTTAATATCAAATTCGGTGCCACTTACAAGGCAGAGCTCCTTGAAAAATCACCAGTGCCACTTAAAATTCAAAGAAGTGGTGTTATTACAATTGCTGCAAATGTCAGCAATTACGGATCAGTTTATGTCCTGTTATTATAATTTTGATATTTGTATCAATGATTATCCGTAACTTCTAACTGCAAATTACGTTCGTAATCTCTTAGTAACTAATCTCTTAAATCTCTTAGTAAATTTTCTTTAAAACAGTTTAGTAAACTTCCAACAGAATTGATATTGAACAGTGTTCATAAAATGAACGGTGTTCTTAAAATGTAACAATGTTATAATCTCCCTCATTTCATTTCGTATAAACGGATAAAATTGTGTGCAAACAACTGAATAAAATGTTATGTGGATACTAGAGTTTAGTTCATTAAAGACATTCCCTAAATTTTTTTATACGGTACAGACATTGTTTAAGTCATACACATATCCACTCTAATATATATTATATTAATTTTAAAGATTAATAGGGCACAAGATCTGTTTTAATTAATGGACGGAATAAGCGCATAAGCGCACGACCAGTTCGAAATTTGAACCAAGAAGTGAAGCAAACTATTTATTAATTTTAAGACAAATTATACTTATTAATACAATTTCCTAAACATTGAACAAATTTATACATGTATTTGTTTTCTATAAGAGTACCAACATGTTAGCCAGTCATACATTTCTTTCCATTCCAAATTTGACATCTCATGGAAACATATTACCCAACCGCAGCGTCATCTATATTACATCCTTAGTATATTAGTTCATGATAATTTAAAAGAACAAGTTTTGGAAACAATAACCAATCGTTCAAAACTTTATAGGGGAGGATCTATCAAATACATAATTGACTGAAGTAATCTATGTACACCCTTAACATTTGGTACGGATTGGTTTTAGGGAGTTATACTTCCGACCTAAGGTTGATATCTATGTCAAACGTGTTTTTGCTTCCATCTTACTACTTCCAACCTTGATCTGTAGGTGGCAGGTATTGTATTCCTTTACATACTAAACAGACATGTTCGTTGATATTTTAGAATCGCTGTGTGTTGTGTAAGTCAAACGAGAAATAGTTTAAACCATGATGTTATTAGCTTGCAATTATGTCTTAACTTTACAACGTATTTAAATCATTTTCTATGTCTCAATAGATCTCAAAGAACAGCTGAATAATGAGATGAAATAAACAAATAAGAATTGTGAACATGGCTACAGCAGCGCCAAAAGACAACCGAGTGTATCTTTACCGTTTACTAACGCTTAACATAGATAACGGAACTGCAATTGTTAGGAATTTAATTGACGATAGATGCTCAAATACTCCACTAAAAACCCTTCTGGCTCGGGAAAGAAGTGTTATAAACAACCTGAGGGCAAAGAGTATTATAACGAAGGTCCAGTTTGATTTGCTGTATCCGCAAAGTGGCATTCCTACAACGGCAGACTTTGACCTTACCCTTGCTATATGCTTGCTAAGGAGCCTGAAACATTTTGGGTTAAATCCCAAGTACACCTGGAATGTTATCCCTCCGCCAGGAGATATTTCACTTGAAGCAGATCTATGTCGTTTGCGGATGTATCGCAATGAAGTAAGTATAGGTTCTTTCATTCCACTAAGAACTAATCATACAAGTCTTATTAAGAACACGAAAAATGCTGATTTAATCTTAAATGTACGCAGTAAATGGTTTCTGTAAAATAGAAGATGACATGCTTTAGTTTAATGGCCACACTTTAAACAAATGATTCGCATCATTGATATGTTATCTGTTTATAGACATTAGTCTGTGAAATACAATTATAGTAAAATAGGAAATGTCCGGTTATACTTCAATAGTCACAACTGAGTTACAGTATACAGATAGTGCTGCTAAGGAATTTAATTTTCATGGCATTGAACTATCTGTGTCTAGATGTCCACTGCAGATGTATTTCGCATTTGTTGCATTCGTGTTGAACCGATTTTTTTCATTTGATGTCTGCATTTTTCACTCAAGATATAGATTTCACATCAAATATTACTATACTTACATATCTTTATTTCTTTCAGTTTGCGCATATATCGTCCACAGAAGGAATTCAGGAGACTGATTTTGTGGCTAAATGGGCAGACATCGAAGGGGTATGTTCTTAATGTAAAACATACTGTTAGATGATTTAAACTTTCCATTTTATAACTAACCGGCGGCTTTCCAACCGACCACAGCAAAACGGATCACTGCGGGGGTCTAAACTTCAACATATATTGTGCTAAAACATTATCATGAAAGGTGACCTTCATTTTTTTTAACTTCTAGGAAATTCGAAAACCTGTTAGTTAGTATTTTGGAAGGTTTAAGTAAAAAAAAGTTTTGGAAATAAATGACTAATATAGCCCACTATACCCAACATTTATTACAAGTTTTTTTTTTTAATTCGATAAACAGAATGTTACGATAATAAAAGCTAGATACGTTACTGAATGATTGCTGTGAAATTACACAATCAGTAAGTCAATTTAACAGTCGTACCACTAAGCCCGCCCGCTTAGCTCAGTAGGTAGAGCGTCGATCTACGGATCGCGAGTTCGTGAGTTCGATCCTCGGGCGGGGCGTATGTTCTCCGTGACTATTTGATAAACGACGATGTGTCTGAAATCATTAGTCCTCCACCTCTGATTCATGTGGAGAAGTTGGCAGTTACTTGCGGAGAACAGGTTTGTACTGGTACAGAATGCAGGAACACTGGTTAGGTTAACTGCCCGCCGTTATATGACTGAAATACTGTTGAAAAACGGCGTTAAACCCAAAACAAACAAACAAACAGTCGTACCACTAACAGCTATTTGCAGCAAGTTATTGATTGTTTCCAGCATACATGACTAGAATTTTAATGCAATATGTAAAGCTAATTTAAATCGAGTCAGATACGTTACTAAATACCAAATACTCTCAGAGCATGAATTTTATATAATTGAGTATGAATTGTGATAGTAATACTATATATATCAATAGGACTGCAGGCATATTTCTTGCAATCTCGCCGATCATAAGTATAAATTTGAATACACGCAAAATGACGTCAGACTACCGTCAGGGTTTTCCAAAGTTATACCAGTGAAAGTAAACAGACTAAACTTGAAACGGAAAGTCGCATTTGCATTGGTCTATAGTTAGGAGTCACGCGCAGGAGTCACCCCGTCTAAATGTTAGTGCGCGGATTTCTTCTTCAGTTTTTTTTCAACGGGGAGTCAATGTTTCAGCATTTTCTAACGATTTGAAAATACGTTTCTGTACTTGGGCTTTTCAGCACGACATGTCAGCTTTTCATCCTTTCTGATTTTGTCTGAAAGTGTCATTACATATTTTGGATGCAAGATATTTCTGTATTTGAGACCTGCAGACCTAGACATTTGAGAAATATTTTCAAAATAAATAACGTGTAATAAATATTGATTCTATGGAAGCCTAAAAGGGCCATCAAACGCTAATACGCTTACTACATTACGGTTGCGGAGGGGAGGGGGCCTCCGTGGCCGAGTGGTAAAGGTCGCTGACTTCAAATCACTTGCCCCCGCCGATCAGGGTTCGAGCCTCAATCGAGACCTCGAATTCATCGTGTGAGAAAGCCATTCAGCTGGCTTACGGGAGGTCTGTGGTTATGCTAAGGAGCCCGCTTGTGATAAAAAAATGCACGAAGGGGCACCTGGGGTCTTCCTCCACCATATAAGCTGAAAATTCGCGATATGACCAATACTTGTGTCGGTGCGCCGTTAAACCCAAGAAAATACGGTCGCGGAAAGAATATATGATTGTTAATTTATTCATTATGTTGGGTTTAACATTGCACCGACGCAAGAATATGTCATATGACAAATTTCAGGCTTTCATGGTGGTGGAATAATTGTTAAGTTGCTACCAGTTGTTACATTCCTGTGTAGAATGACATCAAACTGATTTGTCATGCAATACGCTTTGATAGTTTTTATCATCTCCAATAATTAGAGAGCTAAATAAACACTTAAGGTAATTCTGCAGATAATGTAGAATAAAGGCT
Source organism: Mercenaria mercenaria (assembly GCF_021730395.1). Lineage (NCBI taxonomy): Eukaryota > Metazoa > Mollusca > Bivalvia > Venerida > Veneridae > Mercenaria > Mercenaria mercenaria. The sequence continues at coordinate 63,471 of NW_026462614.1, forward strand.
GAATTGGGCGTACAGAAATGAAAATCATTATTTTTTTTTTGAATTTATGACAACCCGTGAGTAAAATCATTACAATATCTCTTGGTCAAATATCTAAAAACAATACAAGATTACAGACTTATACATTTTTTCATCACATTATAGGCCATATCTTTGTTTACGATTGTGAGAAGTGTCATTAAACTCTACACAGCAGTAAACTTTCTATTCGAAATAATGTTACAGACTCCCATTATGAAGAATCACCTTAAGACATGCTTTTACAGCAAAATATATTTGTATTACGTGTTTTATTGCCTGTGCATACGATATCCAAAGTAAATGCCCGTCATTACTATCATCTTGACACTAACGTAACTTGTTTTGAAGATACTAGCATAATGCGCCCATTAGATTCTTTTCTCTTTGAGACTTTAGTTTCACAAGTTTTTGCAGTTTTATTAAAGTACATTTGTACATTATACCTGACCTTTTCGCCAGTTGCAATTTGGAATTAGAAAGACTTACGTGATTAGTACATATTGATGTAAGACATATGTAAACGCATCGAAAGAAAATGACAAAAAAATATTACACCATCACATCAAAAGGACTATAATTATATTAATAAAATTGAGCCTGGTAAATATTTCATTCTGCAGGCTCTGCACAGACTGAACAGCTTAGTACAAAATCCTGTTCAGAACCTACAACAAATCATTGACGATTGCAAAAATGGACCTCTTGATCCTGAAGCAGAGAGAGAACTGGAAAAACAAATAGAGAAGATGCAAAAAATGGAGGAAAAATTAGAAATTGAAGTGCGAAATATAAAGAAATATGTTTCCGACGTAACGAAAGATGTTAACATTGTATCTAAAGATGTCCACAAACTAAATGAAGATGTTCAAGCAACCCACAAAAGAATGGATGAGCTGGAAAAGCAAAAAGTATCAGAAGGTAAATTGTTCTCTATATTCTTTGTTGTAACATTAAGAGTTAGAGAGTCAACATTAGAGCTACTTTAGCAAATTGCAACGAGATTTGTTTGAAGGAGAGAGGGCGATGGGGGAGAGAGAGGAAAGAAACGCCAATAACAATCGAGACGTCATATGTAACACAAAATACGAGACCGACAGGAAACAAGTTGAAAATAGGGGTACTACCTTTGAACGGTCAGTAACCTATATATATATATAGGAGACATAGGGCTTAAAACCGTTAAGGATATGCAAGCCTCGCAATTATCATTTTTTGCAACAAGTGACACAAGACAGTGTAAAAAATTCATTCCCCACTATGAATGGCTCTTACATTAGTAAATAAATTATGTAAAAAAGATCCTTTGGAAACAAAGAGTGCAACCAAGAAGAAAAATAGCACACTCGGTTTGACTGAGTCTGTTCATGAGAGTTAATGAAATGTGCAACACCTTTCACGCCCCTAGCACCGACTTAAGCTGAACTTTATTACACATAACTAAGTTGAATGGACTCTATAATCCCAAAGGACCGGAAAATATAACAACACTGAATCCAAGTACGGGGAGACCTTTCACAGCCATCACACGACACTTAAAGATTGTTTTTGTGATATTTAATAAACTCTGTAAAAAGAAACATTCTGGATCATATAAGTGAAGTATACAAATAGAGTCCACCTAAAGTATAATTACAGCAATGTACTCAACAACCTGTCTGAAGTCAGACAACCAAGAACCTCACTTTTAAAGTCACAACTAAAAAGCTGCAAGACGCAATTTTATTTCCTCCGTCCGTTTTTTGTCTACAAACTTGTCTACAGGGTAAACAAGGGAAATTAGATGTTTTTGTCTAATACAAAGGAAATAACTTACCAACGGTAGCTATTTATTTAACTTACGCGAGCTATAGTGGACACTTGAAAATTATCAATTTTGTTCAGATAGTTCAAGAGAAGAAACCTGTTAAGTTTTAACAAGGCAAACAAAGGCATTTTACATGTACTTATTGAAGGCCATAAATTTAGTGAAACTAATATAGTGTTGGCCATTTTCGAAGTTTTTCAAGAATATGACTTTGATTATAATTCAATCTGAAAAATGTTTGGTAAAGAATGCTGTTAGGTTGATGTAGAATTAATAATGCACATTATTATACAAACACTCTCAAAGTGTAAAAGAAATAACATCTCCTCTATCTGAACAAGGAACACGTGTTTGAGATGAAATACACTCTGTTAATTTTCAAGAAATGATAAGCGCACCTTCTTCCACGTTTCAAGACATTTGTCTTAGTCTCGTTTCCAACCAATTTAACCACAAAGAGACTCCTCAAATTTATATCTGCAACAACCAACATCAAATGGATGTTTGTATCATTCCAGGGCATGAAGATATATTTGAAGTCATATAATTTATTCTAAATAAAGTATTGTTCTACAGATTTCGGTCTGTCGGCCGGTCAGCAGACCAATACGTTTTAGGATGTTAATTCAAAAACGCTTAGAGGCTGGTCATGACCAGCCGATGACCCCTACGGATTCTGAGGTCAGTAGGTCAAGGGTCAAGATCATAATGATTCGGAACAGTTAACCCGTTTCTGGATGACAACTCAATATTGCTTAGGCCTAGGATCATGAAAGTTGATAAAGTTGTTGGCCATGACCAGCAAATGTACCCTATCGATTTAAGGTCAGTAGGTGAAATGTCAAGGTCACCCAGCAGATGACTCCTACTAAATTTAAGGTCAGTTCGTCATAAATCAAGGTCACAGTGACCTGGAACACTTAAACCATTTCCAGATGATAACTTCAGAAATGTTAGGCCTAGGATCACAACTCTTAATAGGAAAGTTGATCATGACCAGCAGATGATACCTATTGATTCTGAGTGTATTGTTTTTGAGTAGCTCAAAGACAAGGTCGTAGTGACAGGGAACAGTTAAACAGTTTCCGCACGATAATTTGTAAATACTTGAACCCATGATCACGAAACTTGATAGTGAGCTTGATGATGATAAGCAAATGAACCCTATTTATTTTGTAGTAAGTTGGTCGAAGGTCCAGGTCACAGTGACCGGGAAAATTTAAACAGTTTCCTAACTTAAGAACTCTTGGGCCTAGGATCAGGAAACTTAAAAGAGAGTTTGATCATGACCACCAGATTATCCCTGTTGATTTTTAGGTCCGTAGGTCAAAGTTCAAGGTCACATTGACCAAGAAAAGTAGAACTTTTTTGCCAAATAACTGGATGCTTTGGTCAAAGATTACATTTGATACATAGGTCACTTATGACTGGTAAATACTCATAATTATTGATTTGAGGTTATAACATAAAACGTCCGGTACGCAGTGACCGAAAAAGTTCTGTTTCTTGATCAGTTACTGAGTGCTTCATGTGGGGCATTTCGTGTTCTACGTTCTCTTGTTTAAATTGTAGATAGATTTTTCTATTGATACCCACTTCCAAAACTATAACTATATTTCATATACGCGATTTAGTTGGTTTTAGATTTTTTCCATTCAAAATTGAAAAGACTATGTAACGGAATACCGAAGGTAAACTGGGTTAATTTTTATTCCGCCATGGTTTATTGTTCAAAAAAGACGAAAAGATTTATTGTCGCGGCGGCCCGGGTTTACTTCCGCCTTTTTTTTTATTCCACATCATTGTAATAAACAGTGACGTTAATGTTTATGTGGAATCGTTGGTAATGACTGAATTAAGAATATTTCGAGCTAACTGAAAGTGAGCACGACAAGGTGTAGAAAATGTTTGTTCAAGATATGTTTTTTTTGTTTTTTTTTATTTCGGGGATAGGGGGTGTAGTAATAAAAAATGAGAGTCCAAACAATAGTTGCATAATCTCTTGATGTAAGTAAGTAGCTTGTACAAGTGTATGATGTTTTTGTGTTTTTAGAATTACAGTTAGCATTCAAGAAAGTAATGAAATTGTTTGAGTGTGCAAGTCAGAATATAAGGTACAACAATCCTGATGTGTTAAAGATTACCGGATGTAGCCTGTAAATAACATACTCAGTAATTAATGTATGAAGGTTGTTGCAAAAGCCTGACTACGTTATTGTTCAACTAATACAAATAATAAGATGTTTTTTCCAAGAATCCGTTCCTGGTTGTAGTTATACATGTGAATATTTAGTTCTAGGTTTACATTTAAGACAGCATGGAGGTTCTGTCTTGTAAGAGCCAAAATACACAAAGTCAGCACATTGAATTAGTGATATTTATGATATTTATGAGATTATTTTTCCTATAAAAGCCTCATTAAATCACTTAGGGTGTAAAGAGTTTTTAGCTTCAAGGTAACTGTAATCTTGGCCTTTAACCTAAAGACTCACAAGCAGTCATCTAATGATAGATACCAAAAACATTTTGTAGTTATTAGAGGAAAAATTACTTTCAGTCTCAGTCATTACCTTTTTTTGTTGTTATCTTTTTTTCTTTCGTTAAATTCAGGCTTACATTTAGATGGCAAATTTGTCAGTCTCTATGACATTCACCTTCATGTAAATAGGTGTTATCTTCTGATGATAGGCAGTCATCGTATGAAGTTTATCTTTCATGAGACTGAGAACTCTTTAGTTAATAATAATAGAATAAAATTGAGCTGGCTAAATTAACATAATATCTGTATTACTGCATGCATGTAATGCCAACCCTAACTGACAATAACTCAGTCTTGTTTTCTGTTTTGTGGATTTTGCAATTAATAATAATGGAATATTTAAGAAAAATTATGATTATTGCATTAGAAACTACAGACACAGTATATGATTTACCTCAATACTGGACCTGTGGAAACGGCTATTCTTGTTTGTTTCAGTAACAAAATAAAATTGCCGAAGGGCCTTCCTTTTTCAACACACTCGTTAATATGAAATAAAGGATATTAAGAGAGTTATATCAAATTCAATAATATTATCTTTCTTATTTATACGAGGTGCCTAAAGTGATCATCAACATTAACATGATTAAGCTTATTTGCATGGTAACACCTCAATGCTATGCTTACTAATATCAAAGGGGTGATTTCTAGCGTTAGGGTTAGTTTTGTCTTATGGTTACTAACATAAAAAATGGTTACTGACAAAATCCTATGTTTTACTAAACTAAAAGGTCTGATTGTTGACCTAAGACATAATAGATATTGTTACTGACATAAGGCCTATGGTTTTATGCAGTTACACACCTAATATCTATGTTAACTAATATGAAATGAGTTGTTACTGACATACTAGTAATACGTATGTTTACTAAAAGACGACTAGTTGTGCTTACTGATCTAAGTGCTATGGTTACTAAAACGCAATGTATGCATATGGAGATAAAATCTATACTAGATTAAGAACTAAAGTTGTGTTTACTAACTTAAGATCTAAAATAAAAGTGCTATGGTGTGGTTAATGATCTAATTGCTATGGTTATTAATATTGAAAGTGTGGGTACTGTCCTATATGAGTAGTATAAGAAATGGCGCTTCTGGGACACTTTTTTCAATTCTAATTAACCTCCCTCTTCTAAAAAATCCAAAGTCGACCAATTAAAAAAACAAAAGATTTTAATAAATTATTTATTAAAATCTTTTGTTTAACCAAATGAAGAAAACATATATTTAAAAATAAAACCCAGAAGGAAAATTTAAGAGATTCTATATTTAACTCCACACTTAAAATATTTAAAAAAATTTTATAATTGTTTGTTCATTTACTCTTTGATTTTAATTTTAGTATTCTATACAATAAATCATAAATATTTATACCATCTTGTAACATTTTAATGAAAAATAAACATAGTAACCACAGAGTGTACTTGTTTTGTTTGATTTTGAACATTGTTGACTTTACATTTGGTAAAATATTCAATTACCTCCTTCGGCGGAGGAAGTCCAAATGGATCAAAGTACAAAGTATTAAGTAACAAACCCAAGGGTTTTCCGGGCCCAACAGAGTCGTCCAAATTTATAATTCCACATTCATTATTCGACTTTGATTTTGGGTAAACCTGCGGTCTCCGAGAGTTTCACTTTTGGGTAAATTATTTCTACTAAATACACCCTAAATTTTTTAATTTTTAATTTTTTAACCCATTGTTCAATTTCGAAGTTAGAAATGTTTGTTTAAAATTTTATTTTTTTTTACTATAGGATTCGTCTGTACGACCTCCGTTGGGAATCAATCTGTAATCCTTTCCCACTTAACAAAGATGTAATCAAAGGTATCCAAGACTAGCAGCCAGCATCCCCAAAAAACCGCCATTTGTCTCTGTTTTTTTGTTTTAAATTTTAAAATCACTCCGGATCCTACTAGTTGCTTTCTTTGATTAGGTGTAAGATATGGTGATATCATATTTCTTTATCATTAGCTACCGAAATTCATACCATTCCCAAGTAACTTACTAAACACCGGTACTGGCTAAAACCCCGAGAGGGCTCCGATGCCTAGAGGGGCTAATATTTTTGGAGTATTTTTGGGTACCCTTGGAAGAATTGTTTTTCCTAACAAACCAGCTAAAGCTCCTAAAAATCACCATTTTGACCTTGACTGGACATCTGTTTTTTTGAAATTGTTATTTCTAACCCCTTCCTATTTGTGGCAGCTTTTTAATTGATTAATCTGTGCTTTGTCAAAGTAAGGGAAAATTTCCATGCAGTTGTTCATATTTTTAAACTAAAATTATATGGAGTTTTATTACTATAAGCTTTGCTAAGTTTTCTTTTGTCCATCGTTAGGTTAACTTATATTCAATATAATTTGATGACATTATATACTTTATATTTATTTAATTTTATTTTATTTTATTTAAACAATAACAAGTTCATTTCCAACAGTATTTTTTCAACTGTTTCCTCATACAATACAATTGGGATAAACACGAATATTAGCTGCTGGTGCAGCATTTAACTAGCTGTTAATGTAATAGCTTAGGATCTCTGTTATACTTCCTTTTATATTCCAATTTTAAAATGAACAAATCCAAAAAAACTATAAAAGTTTGATCTATTTAGCAGACTTCCAGTGGTTTTTTTTTTTGTTTATAATAATAATTAATTACATCATCATATATTCTTGATATACTTGTGTATTCTGTTTCTGGGTAAAAAACACCATTACCAACTTCAAGACGACAAATTCTAATGTACAAATCATCTGCTGCATTAGCTTTAATGTATCTAATAAATGCGGATTCTGTCTTGTGCATTACTTTTATCAGGTCGTTGTAAATAAACAAAACAGTTGTGGTTTTGTTACACCATGTTATTCTAAAGGTTATATTATTTTGTTGTGTATCATTTTATTGTGTTTCATTTCCCGAAGGTATGACATCTTGCTTTGTAAATCTTTCATAAATTAGATTAAACCCCAAAACATTAAAAATTAAACGTGGAACACATAGAATTAAAATTTTTTTACAATACCCTACCTGGGGTCAGCAGCATTAGCTCTAAAAAATTAAATTTGTCATCATCTGCCAGCCCGCAGTGTTATTGAATTGACTTGGAGGTAAAATATTAGTTTCTAAACCATGAAAAAATGTATAATTATTTAGTGGAATTTTAGCATTTACCTCATTACCACCCTGGATTGATACTTTTCTAGAAGCAAAACCTTTATATATCGGCTTGGTCATCCTACTTTCGGCAACAAGCAGTAGTATCTAAATAGATAAATTATTGTTCCCGGATTCTGCATAATCAATAAATTAATTCAACTAAATTTTTTACTAGTTTTTACTTTGTATTTAATTATTACAATCATATACAATTTTTCCCATTTTGTTTAACCAATAATGATCTATTAAAGAAGCTGCATTATTAATTAAAGCCAATTTGATCTCCACAGCATAATTAGCACCATTCAGCAGGCTTATTAACTTTAAAATCTTACTTCATAAATTGCCCATTAAACCAATCAAAATATGAGCCTTCTATCATTTAATTGAAAAGTGATATCCGTTTTTTTGTTGCTTATCATTATTTCCAAGATGATATTGAATGCTTGTATTAATTGAATAGGAGTTAGTTGTATCTTTCACAATATTGTTTTGTTCTAAAACATGGTATATATTTATATTATTGTATTTTTTATGAGTATCTGTTAATACGTTTGCGCAGTCCCCGATCCTGGACAATATTCTATTTATTCTCATATTATTATCTTCTTTTATTATTTTACTGTTATTCTTTTTCTTGTAATTCCTTGGCAATTAAATTACCAACTGCCGGAGAGCGTTTCTTTTTAAATTTTTCAACACTTTTATTAGCAGTAAATTCCAACTTCCACTCCACCTTTTTTGTTCCACTTTCTTAGCGCGGCTTTTCCTGCTGTTTCCAGGCTTTTTCCAGCTGTGCTAATTGAAGATGCAACTCCACTTGAAAACAATTTCGTTAAAGTGTCAGAGATACCTGTACCATGTATATTTCTTTTCACGTGTGGTGCATCAAATATATAATATATTCCTTTTTTTTTTTCATAAACTTTCTTGTACATTATATTAAACTAAAATTTTAATTTATTTCTTTTAATATTAATGTAAAACTTGTTTCAACCTCATTAATTAATTATTTACCAATTATACTGGAATATATATTTCTTATTGAATTTATAATATTTTTATTAATTTCAGAATATCCAACGCTTGGTGAGTTTCTTTGTAAACGGATAGCTCTTGTTAAATCTCTGCAGTTCTTTAAAGCATAGATTATTCACTGAATTTACCATCAACAAGCGAATTTTCTATCAGATC